>NW_012152285.1:5658644-5699930 GCF_000956105.1 Propithecus coquereli
ATAAGTGCACATATAAGAATAACATTTATTGGATGTCAGACGGGGGTGGGGGGAGGAAAGGACGGGTATATGCAAACACAATGAGTGCAATGCGCACCATCCGGGGGATGGACACGCTTGAAGCTCCGACTTAGGGTGGGGGCAAGGGCAACATATGTAACCTAAACATCTGTACCCCCATAATATGCTGAAATAAACGAACAAACAAACAAACAAAAATATCCCCAAATACCTGAAAACACTCAAAAATTTTCCATTCTATTGCTCCTTAACAGGATGGGGTGCTATTTTGCCTTATTTTTAAGTTTCTGTTCTTTCTTATTTTCAAATGGGTTACAATTTTTTTTTTTAAATACACAGGCCAGATACTCTGTTGAGAGCTTTACTAGAATTATCTAATTTTATTTGATTTTCATAATAGTTATATAAGAGACAGGGTGTCATCTCCTTTTTATAAATGAGGAAACAGAGTTATCCAAGGCCATGCAGTTAGAAAGTAACGAGAATTGGAGTCGAATCTCAGGTCTGCCTGACTCAGAAGTCTATACATGTATTCATGCCCATGATGTCATACTGCCTGCCTTTGGTGTATCTAGAAGATAAACACTTTGTGGTTTCTTCAAAATTTGAATTTCAAAAATTCATTTGAGAGAGCTCTGAAGCTAAGGAAGGCTAGGTTACTTACAGCCATTGTCTGCTGACTAAGTAGCAGGTAGGAGGAGAAAAAGTGACAGTGACAGCCTCTTAAAGGCAAGAATAAAATAAAAGAGCCACTGTGACTGAGGAAGTCCACAAATAGGATGTGAGCTCTGGAACAGAAATAGCACTTCTATTAATAGAGTACAGTAGGAGAGAGAGACCCAAGGAAAGGCACCCTGACCATGACTGAACAGATGCTTAGCTGGAAGGAGGTGTCTGGAGGAGCAACATTTTAGTTTTAACTCAGGTAAGTCACGCAAGGCTCCACCTGCCTCTTTCACCAGCTCCCTGACCTATGACATGAAATAAGCCTGAGGACAGGAGGAATGGTTTTGTCTGACTTGTTTTGGTTTAATTTTAAATTAATTTACATATGTAAATTTATGTAAATTACATAAGATATGTAAATTAATTACTTGTATATACTCTGCAGATCACCGCACCGCTCCCTTTTCTTATATTACACTCAGCCCAATTATGTTACCTTCCTGGCCCTGTCAGACATTTGAGATGGAGACCCCTGGTCTACTAATGGGGTTAAGTGAAGAGTAATGCAGACCAGGAGAAATAATATCTTGAGAGCTGAATCTGCACAAATGTGCACTGGGAGGAGAAAGGTAGACCCAGGTGAAACTAATTTGGCCTATTTAGTAGTTTTGCTGAAGCCTACACAGAGCTATCTCTTTTGCTACATAAAATTCTTTTCTGTTCTTTTCACTCGGATTCCGAAAGAATCACAAAGAAAGAAATCACAAACTTCTGATTGGTTTCTAAAACCTTCCAGATGAAAAATCTAGGTTGTGACGTGTATCCATACTTATAAAGTGAAGCCTCATATGGGAAATATTGAAAATTAGGAAATGCTATATTGTACCACATTGTAATGTTGTAAGCCCAGTTCTCTGGCATGGATTTCAACAGCTGTAGGGAAGAGATTTCGTCTTTAGAATCATAAAATCCCAGCATAGGAAGGGAAATAGATTTTATAAATAGAGAAACTGAGTAAACTAAATGACTTGTCACAGGCCTCATAAGTTTTGGAAAATGGCAGTACAGGAACAAAAACTCTGGTTGTCAAACTTCTACTTGCTTTTTTCACTGTATGATATATGGTAGAAACGATATTTTTTTGGCTAAAATAATTCAGATTCTTGGTCTATATGACGTATAGATACTTACTAATAGTTCTCACTTTAATTCTTCCTGAGACATGTTTTTGGACCTTGGAATTTGGGGAATGTGTGTGTACATGTAACAAAGATTTAACTTTAAGTAACACTTAGGTGATATATCCACAGAAAAAGTGAAATGGAAACTTCACCCTCTCATTTGAGCAATTCAGGGAAAAATAAAAATAATCTGCTACTAAAGGGGAAGAAAAAGGTGTTCAAAATCTATTCTTGATATTGATTCATTTTGTCTTTGTCTAGTTCCTCTTTTCTCTTTGTATAAATGGAGGCAAGAGTCATAAAAATAAATCAGGGTCAACTAGTTCAAACTATATGACTCAATTCAGATTTCATCTCCCAGTAGAAAGCTTGAGAATAAACAAATCCACTCTTTAAGCTTCTCTTGTAGTGGGCTCCAAGTCGACTTTGCACTCTTCCGTAACTAGCTACATCACAGCATAAAGTGTGGAAGTCTTGGATTATCTCTAGTGCATTCACCAGTTTGTTTCTGGGTTCATTCAATCTTTAAACAAATAATTGCTGGTGCCAAGGGGATGCTTATGAACGAAGAAGATGAATAAGATGAGAATGTTGATCTTAAGGAGTTTATGACTTACTGAATAATAGGGAATAAAATAAGCATAGGCATTTCTATCATTCCAAATAAGCCACGAAAATGAAAGAAATTAGTTATAAGCAGCATTGGGGGAATCAGAGAAATCTTCAAAAGGGAGACTGCATTGGTATTGGTTTTGAAAGGTGGATGGATAAGATATCTGCAGGCCTTGACTCACACAAGTCTCTCAGCTTAGAATGGCCACCCTACATCTTGGTTGATAAAATGTAATCAATAAATGATTATTTTAACAATACTGTTCGAAAGCCTATGATGTTCCGTGAAAACTCCTATTCATCCTTTACAGCTCAGTTAATGCTACCATCTAATCTGAGCTTTATATGAGCATCTCAGCAAAGATTCCTTCCTTGTGTTTCCAGTCTTACTTAATTCATGCTAAATATTTTGCATGAACCACATACTTAGAACTGCATATATTTATGCATATGTTCCATTTTTCTACTTGACTTACAAGCTCTTTGAGGACACGTATGATTTTGTATGTTATTTTAATTCTTCCCAACACTTAGTATGGAATAGGAATTTAAGAAGAATTTATTGAATAAAATGAACTCAGTAATTGTCAAATCTTCACCTTTTGTATGTGTGTGGAAACAGTCTGTGTCTATGCCAGTCATTTATGTTTCTTCATAACAAATACCACCACCATGGCCAACCTACCACACACCATGTTCTAGATGGTTGAAAATCAAATGATCAGATGGACAGATCTGGAATTTACCTATTCTCTGTCATGTCTCCTAGGCACAATTTGGTCTATTATAATATCTAGTTTTTTATGGAAATAGCTTTGAACTTTTATGTAAAACTATTTTATAAAGACAATGAAATGTAACCTTTGTAGAAAATTATATAAAGATAAAATATATAAGTTTGAACTCACAGTCTTCAATTTTTTGTTATAGTATAAATGTGTTAGCTATTACCATCTTTTAAAATCAGAACACTTTGGAGATTAAAAACCGAAAGAGTTTGTGAAGAAGACTGCTTAGGGGCTGAAATAATAGAGCAGCTCATCATTTCCTACACTTACTCATCAGTTAAAGCCTTTCCCATTGTCATATAAAAATTATTGAGGTTAATAGGCTGGCTTCCACCTTGTTTCCCAATCTGCCAGAGGGTTTTAAAGTCAGACTCTGAAGGATGCATGTGACATACATTATTGAGTCTGTCTGAATGGACGCTACACACATACCCACCATGAAAGTAAGACAGGTTTAGAGGTTCATTTAGCTTCATTAGCTTAGTGGCCAATCAGATACCGGTAAGCATTCTGAATAATAAAAACTGACAGATATCTCAAAGAACTAAAAGTAGAACTACCGTTTGATCCAGCAATCCCACTGCTGGGTATCTATCCCAAGGGAAAAAAAAGACATTCTATAAAAAGGACATCTGCACTCGAGTGTTTATAGCAGCACAATTCACAATTGCAAAGATGTGGAAACAACCCAAGTGCCCATCAATACATGAGTGGATTAATGAAATGTGGTATATGTATACCATGGAGTACTGCTCAGTCATAAAAATGGTGAACTAAACCTTTTATATTATCTTGGATGGAGCTGGAGACCATTCTTCTAAGTGAAGTATCTAAAGAATGGAAAAACAAATGCTACATGTACTCACCATTGAATTGGAACTAATCAACCAACACCTATGTGCACATATGGAAATAACATTCACTGGAAATCAAGCAGGTAGGAGGAGGGGATGGGTAAAATCACATCTGACGGGTACAATGCACACTATCTGGGGGATGGGCATGGTACAAAAGGAATTTATATGACTAAATGATTTATACCCCCATAATGTTCTGGAAAAAAAAAGCTAACGACACATGAAAATATATGCTGTCAACTTCATACATAAGAGCTTTAAGAAGTTACTTTTAGTATCATGCAAATGCGAAAATTGAAGCTCAGAAGTGTCTATAGTTGCCTAAGGTCAATCAGTTGGTGAATGGTAGAGCAAGGATTTGAATGCAGGCGATCTAACTCTATGCCCACAGTATTATTCTCTAAGCTGTGTTGCCTCGGTTGGAACTCCTCCTCTAAATCCCACTTCCAGATGCAGTGGTTTGAGAAGATGCCAGTCTCCTCTGAAAAAATAGACTGACCTCAGAAAAAGATTCCATTCTAGGTTCTAGATTTTACTACAAGTTGCTTTTTGAAACTTCATAATATAGATCCTGGTATAATTTTTTTTTAATTTCAAAATATTACAGGGGTACAAATGTTTTTGGTTACATGGATCACTCTTGTAACGCTTGATTTAGGGTTAAAAGTGTTTCTGTCACCCAGATTGTGTTCATTATACTCATTAGGTAGGTTTTTGCCCATCCCCTCCTCCCTTCTCTCCCCTGCTTGATTTCCATTGAGATTTACTTCCCTCAATGCCTGCATATGCTCCTCAGTTAGTTCCAATTTAATAGTGAGTACATATGGTGTTTGTTTTTCCATTCTTTAGGTACTTCACTTAGGATAATGGTCTCCAGTTCCATCCAGATTGTTGTGAAAGGCATTAAGTTATCCTTCTTCATAGCTGAGTAGTAGTCCCTGGTATACATATATCACATTTTGTTAATCCACTCATGAATTGATAATCATTTGGGTTGATTCCACATCTTTGCAATTGTGAATTGTGCTGCAATAAACCTTCTAGTACAAGTGTATTTTTGATAAAATGACTTATTTTCCTTTAGGTAAATACCAAGTAGCGGGATTGCTGGGTCAAATGGTAGGATGACTTTTAGTTCTTTGAGGAATCTCCACACTGTTTTCCATACAGGTTGTACTAATTTGCAGTTACACAAATAGTGTGTAAGTATTCCTTTCTCTCTGCATCTATGCCAGCATCTATTGCTTCTGGACTTTTTAATAAAAGCCATCTGAATGGGGTAAGGTGATATCTCATTGTGGTTTTGGTTTACATTTCCCTGATGATTAGTGACATTGAGCATTTTTTCATGTTTATTGGCCATTTGTCTATCTTCTTTTGAGAAGCTTCTGTTTATGTCTTTTGCCCACTTTTTAATGGGACTATTTGATTTTTTCTTGCTGATTTTCTTAGATCCTGGTAGAATTAAGTATTACATAAATATCCACTGAACGAATGAATGACTGAATAGCATACCCCTATGTAGTTCCCTTCTTTATTCAGCTCTTCACTGAAATTTTCATCAAATCTTCAGTTGGATTCAGGCATATATACATAGTCAGTAGAAACTAAGAGAATACTCCCCCCTTCTACTCAAATGCTATTTAGAAAAGAAAAGCATTTGGATTTGAGTATTAGCAGGGTATGCAATCTATTGCATTTGTGAAATTGCTTTTAATTTTCCTCAATCCACAGACATTTTAAGAGCTACTAGGCTGTGATTATATAGCAATTTGCTTGCTTTCTTTCCCTTTTCCATCAATAATGTTGATGCATAATTAAACTACGTGCTCTGGGGAAAAGACACTTTTGAGTACAGAGTAAAAGCAAGATATTGTCTCAAGTAAAGAGTACAAAAATCAATTTAAATACCAAGTTAATGTTGGTATGTTAATATGAGTTTATACTTTGGCAAGATAAATTAACTGAATAATTTGTTTTCATAGTACTTTTAAACTTATTGATAATGTGTTGTTGAGGTCTAATAATATGGTTCTCATCCATGAGATCTTAGCATATTATATAATTAGGAAAAATTAATAATTATTTGATTATTTAGATGTAGTGGTTTAAAAGGTGACAAAAATCACTCATGAAGATTCAGAAAGATAATATATCAAATACTATAATATAGGTTTAGGTTTAGGTCTTTTTAAGCTATAGATAAGACACAGACATTCTTAATATATAGCAGGCACAGGATGAACAGATGCAAATTAATCTAAATCCCTTGGAAGTCATTTTGACACTAGTTTTTTTGGCATTTTCCCATTTCATAAATAAATGCATCCTATTACATTTATTTACATTTAGCCGCAGGCTAGCAGAAAACCCATTTAACAAACATCAGGCTAAACTCTGCCTGATAATTTGGTAGGGTGTATCTCACAGGGCAAAACAGCTGAGAGCTATAAACATGAGGCACAGAGAGACCAAACACATACAAAATGCCATCTACAACTCTCGGACTCTCTGTTGGTTTGGCCGTGTCCTACTTATCATAGACTAGAAGGAAGATTTCAGGAATTTCCCCATTTTCCTTCCTCTACCACTTTTTACATTGGGAAATTGGGTCAATACTGCTTTCCTTTGTAAGCCAATTTACACTTGAGTAAGAATTCACCAGAAAAAGAAGGCAAAAATATTTTGGTGTGTACTATCTGCTTGAACTCATTTTTTAGTCTGTTTGGGCTGCTATAACAAAATACCATAGACTTGGTGGCTTATAAACAAAGAAATTTATTTCTCAGAGTTCTGGAGGCTGGAAGTCCAAGATCAAGGAACTGGCAGATTTGGTGTATGGTGAGGGCCCACTTCCTTGTTCATAAATGGCACCTTTGAGCTGTGTCCTTACGTGGCAGAAGGGGTAAGAGAGCTCCCTGGGATCTCTTTTATAAAGATATCAATGCCATTCACAAGGGCTCCACCTTCATGCCCTAATCACCTCCCAAAGGTCTCACCTCCAAATACTTTCACACTGGAGTTAGGTTTCAATATATGAATGGGAGGTGCACAAATCTTCAGCCAATAGAAATTAGGTGAACCCTTTAAGTTTCTCACAATCTAACCTGATCTCAAATGGCAAAGAAATGCCACAGAGCTCTGGGAAGCATCTTCTAATCCCCTTTGGTCAAATCCAGGGACCCAAGGCATGCCAAAATAAAATCAATCTAAAATAGATAAAAATTACTTTTGATGGGACCTGTTATAGCTTAGGACCCACCTTATAGACCTTAAAAATTCAATTTCTTTTTTAAATTAATTCAAGTGAAAGTGACCACACCAGGGGCAATGATATTGCTAGAGCCTGGGCTTTAGTAAAGACAGTTCTTCCAGGGGTAAGGCTGAACCTATGTTGCTACATGTGATACTTCCAACATATGGGGCCAGTCCAGCATTATTTCCGCTGAGAAGGGTCTCTGCCTCCAACAAAATAAGTTTCCAGGGTCCCAGTTTTTGGCTTCATGTAATCATTTTAAGGAGTTTTATATTTTAATGTTCAGTGAAGAACTTTCTTTTCTTTTCTTTCTTTTTTTTATTTTTTACAATAAAAAACAAAATAAACATACTCTTGACCACAGTGTCAATAGGTTGCCTAAGAATAAAATAAGTCCCTCAGAGGCTTGATTCAGGTCAAATATCTCTAGCTTCAGAAATTGTGATGTGGGCATATTGATATCTTCCAAAAGTTCTCAAAACTTTTTGCAATTGTGAGTAATTCCACAAATGAGGGTAATCCCACAGTGTTTTCCTTTGCATATATTTGTAATGACATGTTTGACAAGCAAACCCCAGATTTACTTAAAGGTGGGTGATCCCTGGGGCAGTGATTATGTTTCACTGTGTAGATCATTGTAAAGCTGTCATTAAATTATGAAAACCTATTTTTAATGCATTGTAGAAGCCTGTTATTTCAAGCAATCCAGTGTTATTTCAGCATCACACACACTGGTTTTCTAAGTTGTGATTTCAGCAATATAAGGCATAAATAAAATAGGACTCATCTACGGGCCTATCAAGAGATATTAGAAACCTTCAAGGCTGTAAGCATTCTCAGCTAATTGTGAAGTTGAAGACACAAGCCTGGTCTAGGTTTCCTACATGCTTCTCCCCTCATTAAAGTTACCTTCATTACCAGGCTCAAGTGGATACCCCCACTGAGATGTGTCAATGTTGAAAATTGGAGGGTGGAAGTAATCCATATGCCAAGGGCCCCAAGCCATTGATTTGAAGCGCACCATATGGGGGAGGGCCAAGCTCGTAGCTCTGGCTTGGGCCAGGCAAAGGCATTATATGTAACAAAAATGTTTGTACCCCCATAATATTCTGAAATAATAAAATAAAATAAAATAAAATAAAATATAAAATAAAAAAGGCATCTGGTCTGAATTCTGCAAAGTGGCTGTCAATTTTGTTCAATGAAATTATTCAGTGTATATTTATTGAGTTCCCTTCTGCAGAGCATTGACGTGAGTACTGGAAGGGAAATGAGAATGTAGAAACATGGATCCTTTTGGCTAGTAGTCCCTATTTCTCATATTTTAGTAGCTATGGCCATTTAGAGTCTTGGGGTAAATGAAGTGAGAGATTCTTAGGAGATTTCATTGGCCCAATTTTTTCCTTTGTAGAGAGGTCTGAATAATGCCCATCTCCAAGGCAGTATATTACAATGCCCTAACCCTCACCTCCAATTTTTCCACCAATTCTCTCTCTCCCCATACTATGTCAATCCATATAATAAAAAAGGAAAAAAGGGAGGTTCAGATTCTATCTTATCCAGAAATCTTATCCAATCCTAAGACTTTTGTATGATTTGAAAAGCCACCAACAGATTCAGCATATCAGCATGACTGATTTTCATCAGAGAGGTGTTATTAAAAGTAGTTTTTAAGGCAACCATTTGGGACAATCAAAAGAACATTATATAAATGCCTTATAGAGCTTTGCCAGAGAGCAGAGAACAAAGCAGATTTGAAAATTCTCTGCTCGCTGATCTATTTGGCTTTCTTATAATTAATATCAGGCCTCTGCAGGACTTTAAATATTATTCCTTAATAATAATTTCTTATTCTATTTAAGAGTTTTCAGTTTAGTGGAGTGACTGCATAGTCGCTAGCCAATTTGTCAGCTCTTCTCTTCCGTTTGCTTTTGGGAGGCTTCCACAGGCAGTTTTCATTGCAAATGGAGTATTATACATTCCATAAAGGAGCAATAAAATGTCCCGCAGAAGACTTAGATCTGTGTCTCATTCTCTTTCCAACCAATTCAGAATTCATTTTGGCCCCTTAAGAAGCTATGCTAATTTTTCTGACAGCACCAAAAAGATCAATTTCAATGTCTTCCAGTGTTTTCCACCTAATTAGCCTTTTTGATCTCAATAAATAGATGAGCTCTTTTTATATAATTTATTAACTTGATTATTTAATCTCCCTTTTTAAAAAAAGCAGACAAAGAGAAGATACCAGATACAGAACAACAGTTTGCACAGCTTAGGAAGATTTTAATAGAATACTCCACAAGCCAATGAGTTTTTTTTTTCTAATTTTTTACTTTTAATTATTTTGGGTACATAAGAGTTGTATATATTCATAGGGTACATGTGATGTTTCGATACAGGCATACAATGTGTATTAATCAAATCAGGATAATTGGGGTATCCATCATCTCATGCATTTATCATTTCTTTGTGTTAGGTACATTCCAATTTCGCTCTTAATTATTTCAAAGTATACCCTAACTTATTGTTGACTACAGTCACTTGGTTGTGCTATCAAATATTGTTCATTCTATCTAAATATCTAACTCTATTTTTGTACCCATTAACCATCCCCACTTTATTCCCCTTCTCCTTCTACCCTTCCCAGTCTCTGATAACCATCATTCTACTCTGTCTCCATGAGATCAGTTGTTCCCAATAATAGAACACATATATTATAGGAATGTCAAATTAATAATGAAACAGAGTATTATATTAGAAAAAGTTATGGTTAAACAATTGTGCACACCATTTAGCCTCAAAATGTTATCTGAAATTTCTCATATACTCACTTTTTAAAATAGCTTTCTTATTTTACTTTTCTTTGTTTCTTCTCTTTTCTTTAATTTTCATTTGCTTCACTGGTTGCTTCTTCCTGTGACTCATTTTATCCTAGTCTAGGCTTCTACATTCTGACCACCTAGGAAGACTCTCTCTCAAGGTCCAGAACCAATGTTCCTCTTGACAAGAATTTTATTTACAGGTAAAAGGTGCTGTCATTGTCAAGCAAGGAGTGGCTTCAAGGGGTAGTTGGCCCTGCTTTGGAAAAGGGCCACATATCAACTATTCTAAAAGCAAAGTTAGTGTTTTGGTAGCTGTATTCAGATTTTACCTGGTTATATATGTTATCTCTTTCCAGTTTTATCCCAACCCACCCTCCCTTTGCTTACCTGACTTCAGTCTTCTTTCAGTTCCACACACACTCTTGCTTCCGAGCTTTTACACATGTTGTTCCTGCCTTTTGTCTTTTCTCTCTGGCTTGAATGTCTCCTCCTAAAAGAGACCTTTACTAACCATCAAAATAGATTACCCTGTCATACTTCATGGTAAACTTTTTCCCCCATCACAGCATGTATTACAATTCGTCCCTTTGATTTTCAATTTTCTTGCTCTTGTCTGCTATATTGGAATATAAATTCAAGAAGTCTGGGAATGTGTTTGAATTGTTTGTTATTGCATCTTTATGACTTAGAGCCTGGAACATAGTAGATGCTTGACAAATAGATGTTGACTAAATAGACAACAGTCTTTATAGCAAGATATCTCATTTAGTTAGCTCGATATACATCTTTAACATAGTTTATTGTGGATATCTAGGTAAATTAAATATTAGGTTGGCTTGAATTTCATTATAAATTTTCTGAAATTGTGCTCAGTAGAATAGAATTTTCGGAACTAAAATTTTCATTTGTCTGTGTGGTAGTGTGAATTTACATTATTTTATTAAAATACTAACAATTTTTCTTTATATATGAATCATTATAATGGTAGCACATATTTATTGTAGAGAATTTGGATAACATAAGTATGATGGAGAAAGTATAAAACTACGGACTGTCAGTCAGAGAAAAGTTGTGTCACTCTTCAGGTTTAAGTGTATATAATATATACATACACATTATTCATTAAGAAATTGCCACATTTTAGGATCATATAGTATGCACTTTTTCGATACTTGCTTTTTTGCACTTAATCTTTATCATGAGCAATTTCCATGCCACTAGATATTGCTTAAAAATCTTATAAATGGCCACATGATAGTCAATTCTATGGATACCCCACAATTTATCCATTAGTTATCATCCTGGCTCTCGTAATTGGTTCAGAGCTGAAAACTTGATCCAAACCAGGCCAGTTGAGTTCTCCCCTGGGATATTTATGACTATTGCTGGCAAGAAAGAATTTTCTCCTTCTCTGGAGGTGGAACAGTGGATATATGAGTTCAGGTCCTTGTCACTTAGAGAAAGAACATAGTAAGAGAGAATGAAGTCAATATGGAAAGAAATGCAGATATGAAAAATAGAGATAAAGAGAGTATCTTGAAAATATGCTAATTCTTGGATCCATTTTTACGCAAGAAATCTCCACTCTTTCTGTAATTTAAGTGAACGGATAAATCCCCTCTTTGAACTCAAATTGGTTGGAGTTGGGTTTTAGTGCCTTGTAATCAAAAGCATCTGGAAATATATAGATGCCGAGTGACTTTTACCTATAGCTTTGTAACATCAGTGAAAATCTTGGCTAATCGTGGTGAATGGCCTGAAAAATTTGTGGCCCATATACTCCTCTAGATAATCTTACATCTATCCCTGAATTCAGTGACAAGAGCAAAATCCTGTACTCCTGGATTCTTTTGCACTGGCCCCTTTTAGAATCTAACTTTGGAGTAATGACATTGGCTCATATATTAGACAGATTAAGAAAGAGCTTACATAATGCACTGTCATGTGTGCTGAAAATGATAAAATTGAGGATAGTGTTCATTTCATTACTCAGTGTCTTTTTATGTGGACCTTAGATAGAAATTCCTGTTTTGTCTTAGTATACAGCAGCTTTAGTAGAGGACATTCATATGTTCCACATTTCATATGCATATTCCAATATACTCATAACTAAGATTGAACATGACAGAAGATAGTGAATATTTCTGCTTGCAACCTAAATTGACACCACTAGGAGGCAATAGCATGAATACAGTTTATAATTCAGTTGGCACAACAATTATAAGATTATGCATTTTTTATATATTATGAAAAAGATCTTGGGAACAACATTTCAAATTTTATGGAAAAGTAGGAGTTTATTACTAGTTTCATGTTGCACTATTTTAAATTCTCATAAAATGCAATCACATTCTACTAAGAATGGTTAAGTTTCTTCTGGGAAGTTGTACTGTTTGTATCCTGTGAACACTATGGGTTATGTAATTCACCAGGTTTTCCTGTTTTTGTTGATGGCTAAAAATCACGGAGATAAATTTGTGCCCCATTTACAGAAAATTCATGATTATGAAATTTCTGTTTTATAAATAACCTCATTCTTAGATCCTATTTACGTCCTTCCTGCCTTTGTGTTTACCCACTTATAATCTTTTATCTTCCTTTGGCTCACAATTTTTAGAAATCATTTTAAATTCTTATTGGAAAATAATGGAAGCATTAGAATATAAAATATTTTGGAGGGTACATCGTTTAATAAGACTCTTCTTTGCATGCCCTCCCATTTATTTCCATGACCTTGTGCAATGACTACCAAGTCTCTTGTCTGTTTCCTTCTCCCCAAATCCTTTCCTTCTGGCAAGTGTGTATTCCTCTGTCGAATAAATGTAGCCAACAAAATTGGTTTTGTAAGACAATCCACATGACATTTTGTTTTGTTCTAATTCTTTTGGAAAACATCCTCAAAAAATCTATTAAGAAATCCATCAATTTCCATTTTTATAATTATAGTGTTTAATAATTCTTTGCATAGTTCTTTTTTGAGTTTTTTTTTAAGGGACTCAAATTTTGTGTCTCAGTCTTGCATCAATTTTTTGTTTGTTTTATAATTTTTATTTGTATTTAGTATAATCTTTCTTAAGGTGAGGGCTCCTCTATGACCTCATGGAGGTGACATGGCAAAAGTCCCCAACCCAGTCTTGCAGATAGGATAGCAATGAGAATAAGAGTAGGCATTACAAAGTACTCAGTCTATCTCTCTCTCTCTCTCTTTTTTTTTTTTTTTGGCTTGGTAATGATAGTTTCCATTTCACCAAGTAGAATCATTTTATAGATGAAGATTCACTGTTAACTAGGCAGCAAAAGCTGGAGAAATAATTGTACTTTACCATTAGATTTTATTTTCTTCACATGATGTTGTTTTAGATGCTTACTTTTCTTTCTGTATTTTAATTAGCAGCATCCCTATTTCTGGGTTTGTCTATGTGATATCACTTATATATGTTTTAAACATATTTTATATCTTTTTACTTTCTCATTGTGATGTTTTTATTTGTCCAGTGCAGTAGTGACCTTTAGGGTGATGCTTAGCTCATAATGACTTAATTTCTCTGAGAATCGTCCTCACCGGTAGGAAGGGGTCTTTGCAGACCATTTTATATTGTGTGATTCTTGCTCTCTGCCAAAGCACTTGACCTAAATGTCAAGTCATATTTTCTCCCTGAGTTAGCCTGTGTGGGCACCTTGAAATGAGTTGATGTCTGCTCGGGAAGGAAGCTGTGGGGCAGCCATCTTCCACCCACCTTCTGTGCTGGGAGAAGAAAGTGAATGTTCGAGAGAAGCAGGGATGGAGAGGAAACATGGCTGTTTTTTTGGTAATATTTATTTACTGTTCCCAATGCCTCCCCAGTCTGGCTATCCTTGGGTTAATAATATGTTACTCAATATCCTCCTAATAGATTCTTTTTCCCTTTCTTAAGTCAGGGTGACTTGCTTTCTGTTACCATTAGGGGAACTGAGGCTAAATGTTATTACAAGTAAAGATGTACCAATATAGTCCTTTGGGAGCAGTAAATTCCTCTCTTCATGTCCCACCTCGTTTCTCTCACAGAAATTACATCAGCATTTTCTTCTCTCTGAGCTTCGTAGGCACCATATTGTGTCCCTTGAGTTCCTTCGCCATTTGTGTTACATGTTCCCATTTTGAATTGTGTTTGTGCAGAGTTCAGGTTATTTTTCTTATTCTGTCAAGTATTACTCTGAGCATCCTTCTTCTGTCTTTGTCTCTTGCTGTGCTTCTGACCCTCTCTTAGATGCAGATATTCCACACACTCTTGACTTGAAGTTCCACCTACAATAGGCTTGTTGTTCTCGTTGGCTTTGGCCTCCCCCTACATTAATCCCTCTGCATCTTTTCTTCCCTCTTCCATTCTTACTTTTCAGGTTTTTGACAAAATTCTGCCTACTGGTGAGAATGAAAGTATTTTTATCTCCTTTCTTCTGCAAGAACAATTTTCTCCTTACTGTTTTCTCATGGTAGGTCTTATTTATCCCTAGATTCTTCCTTATTTCCTTTTATTAATTTCCTTTTTTGAACATAAAATTTCTTCTTTATATTCCTCTGTTTCTGGACTCTTATCCTACTGCCTTATTATTGGCACATATGTCTCTCCTGCATATGTTTGGGCTGAGAGAATGTGATCCCAGCTCATTTGGGCATTCTGGCCAACCTCCCTTTAACTATGGCCCCTCTTGGGAAATTCATATGAGTGTGACCTTTGTAGGCATAGGGGTTAAAAAGGAGGAGAATGTTTTAGTCTGGGTTCTCCAAAGAAACAGAACCAATAGGGGATATGTCTATATCTTTATATATTTACATTTTAATTTATGTACAAACATGTATTGTATGTAAATAATTCTTTTTATCTCAGTATGTGTGTATATATGTTTATCTCTCCTGCTCATTCATAAAGCCTCAGCTTAGACAGCACTTGTACCAGGAAGGCTAGCATGGCAACCTATGTCCAAATTAGAGGCTTTTCCTGTGGAATCCCCAGCGTATGCCAGCAAAGCATTTATGGCACTCTATTGCAGTTGCCTGTTGGTGTCTCTGTCTCCTCCAGTAGTTTATAAGCACCACAAAGGAAGGGATTTTTGTCTGTTTCAACTACAACTACTTTTTCAGTTACTAGTGCAGCGGTTGATACAAGGTAGATATTTCATAGGTATTTATGAAATGAATGAGTGAATGGATGATTGAAATTTCACAGGTAGAGAGTTCCAGCAATGGTAAAACCCAGGGGTGGAGAACCTGCAGCCTCAAGGCCACATGTGGCCTTCTAGCTCCTTAACTTCAGCCTTTTGAATGAATCGAAATTTTACAAAACAAATCCTTTTATTTTTACTAATACATTTTTGTTCATCTTTTATATTTTTATCTTATTTTTAAAATTAACATTTAAAATAACAAAGAATAAAATAAGTTTCAATGAAATAATCCTCCCAGATTGACCAGCACAATTGGAACATTAGTAAGCCATAGGGCTAAATTGATAGCTGCTACTATGTTCATGGTTTAGTTTTAACTTCCCCCGCCTGGCTTGTTGGTGAGAGTTTATGGGGATCGAGTATGCCAGTCTGTTATCAGCTTTTGGCAATGATGCACTGTGTTTCTGTTTGAAGTAAAATTTGTGAATAGTTGCAGAGCTCAACAGTATTTTTTAATTCTGTGTGCTTAACAGCCTGTCATGTCAAAGAAGACCAAGGGAACACTTAAGGAAGGAAACAGATTTTTTAATGAGAACTGGGAACTGCAATATTATCTTGTTTCTGCTAAAGATAACATAATTTGCTTGCTTTGTGATACTGCAATATCAACATTAAAGAAATTAGTGCTCATCAGCATTATAACATTCATAAACACTCACAAAGACCACAAATATTTTAAATTAGAGGGAGAGGCGCGAAAGGTTGTATCGCAGAAATTAAAAGATGAAAAGTAAAGCAAAGACACTTATTGCAAGCAGCAATAAGACCCAGAAATAATGCCACTGAAGCAACTTATAAAGTAGTTTATACACTCAGGAAAAAAGGGAAGCCATTTAGTGAGGTAGAAATTGTGAAGGAATGCATCATCAAAATCGTAGGATACTTAGACCCCAATGACATTTCAAAGTACAAAACAACTGCCTCTTTCAAGGAGAACCATAACTGATCAGCCCCGTGAACTAGCCTTCAACTTAACAGAACAACTTTATGCAATATTTCAAAAGGAAACATATATTATTCAATTGCTTTGGATGAATCAACCAATACTACTGACTTGGTGCAAGTTTTATACTTCATTCAGGTCATAACAGATTTTCTTTGCTACAAAGGGTTACTCGCTTTTGGCACTCTTGCAAACAGAACATGGGGAATAGATAGCTTCAACAACTTTCGAGACAAGTATCATGAAGTTGGACTGAATTTGGTAAATTCAGTGACTGTATGTACAGATGGTGCACCTTCTATGACAGGAAAACATGCAGGGTTTACTGCACAGATAAAAAAGTATTAACAGATCTAGATGCTCTCATTTCTTTTCATTGTATCGTGCATCAGAAAAATCTCTGTACTAAAGCCAGCATTTTAAGTGACTCTTTGCAACAAGTTGTAAGTATTGTTAACTATGTTCATGCAAATGCAACATGGCTTGTAACATGCTAAAGTTGAACCATGAGGTATTCAGTGTGGATTTGCCATCTCATTCTAAAGTGCATTAGCTATCTCAGGGACAGGTGTTAGCCAAATTTTTTTCTCTATGAGAATAGATAGTTAAATTTTATGAAGAACAGAATCAGCATTGTGAATTATCGAAGGAAGGTTTCCATAGAAATGTAGCATTTCTGTGTGACATGATCAAATCAAAACTACTTGAATATTTCTTTGCAAGGTAAAACTAAGTCTATATATTATATGTGGCCAAAGATCCAAGCATTTTGAAAAAAAAAAATCTTTTTTCAAAAAAACACTTCTTCAAAAAGAAATTTCAGATGAACATTTTTCCCAGTTAGCAAAAGTCATTGATGAGCAGGATGATATATGCAAATCATTTGAAGAAAATACAACTGTTATAGACTATTAATTGGAGAATACAATCAAAGGTTCACTGATTTTGAGAATCATGACATCAAATTAGCATTTCAGCCTCACCTAGTTGATATCACCAAGGCACCTAAAGAACTACAGATGGATTTGATTAAGTTCTCAGTAGATGACATTTTAAAGTCATTGTTTCATGCTAAGAAAGATCCATTTGAAATATGGAGAAATGCAGTAGAATACCCACACCTTTGGCAACATGCCTGAAAAATGCTTTCTTGATTTTCACCCATTTATTGCTGCAAATCTACATTCTCCTACCTAACCCAAATCAAGATGCTCTTAAGGTCGCAAACGACTGATACCCACCTAAAGCATCAACTGAAACTGCGGACCTCCATGGTGTAACCAAACATTCAAATGCTTTTCAACAAAAAGCAGATACAACAAAGTCATTAAAAGGTTAGTTAACTTTAAAATTAACAAATAGTCTTCATTTTTGAAATTATTAAGTACATAGTAGTTAGATTTTTACAAAATAATGTACATTTTTAAGTATATCTAATTGAAGTTTGTTGAATATGGCCTTATTTGATTACAGCTAAACTAATGCAGCCTTCCAACGTGAAAAGGTTCCCCACCCCTGGTAAAAGCCATAGTGTGGATATGGGTCTGTGTAGCGAAATAGAGCAGAGCTGAAAGTCACCAGAATTGAGAAGGTCAAGGATTTGTCTACCTTGCAGGTGTCTGGAGAGAACTGATGTTGTTCAGGGTGGTAGTCATGAGGTGGACAGACAGACCATGAGCCACAAGCCCAGGTGTTTCATGAACATGGTGAAGAGACCAGGGAGTCAACAGATCATTAAGGAGAAAGAGTAAATGGTGCAACGGTCAGATATATTAGTGTCAAAGGAGGAAGCAATTTTATACAAACATTTTTAAACCAGAAACATTTTCTTTTGAACATACAGAGCTCTCAGGTTGTCTTCAAGCCCCATCTCCAGCATATGTTTACTGTCCTTAATATCAGCTTTAATTTTGAACCCCTAAGTGGAAAGCGTCATTCTTTCCTTTCAGTTTTTCATTCCCAAGTCAGCCACTCCTTTTTACTGAGACTGCCAGCTCCTCATGATGCCTTTGAAAACCGTCACATGCCTCCTATAGCAATTGTTTGCTCCCTGGAGAGAAAAAAACATGTTTTTAACCTTAGCTTTCACAGTTTGATCTCTCATTGGCTCATTCTTTTTCTTTTAATACTCTCTTCAAAATCCAATTTTTCCGATGCTCTGCGGCTCACATTGAATGACTTATTTTCAAGGATTTGAATTACAGGAAGCAGGTCTCTTGAGTCCATCCTAGTGGAATCAATAATCAGCATTCCTATCATGTAATGTCTTGGCAGGAAGTATTTTGTATCCCTTTTTATTTAGATCATTGCTGCAAATCTTTATATAATAGTGCCCTTCTCCTACCCTTCTCTGCCAGAAGTTTCCTTTTTTCCCCTTCCTTCTCACTTCTGTTGCTGGTGGAAAAGGTATAGTGAAGAAACCATCAATATTTGTTTCTTTTCTTACCATTTTTCTCCCAATCATCTTTACTTTTCTTCTACTTCTCCATTTCCAATTCTTGAGCTATTTCTGCTGGCAACTTCTTTAAAGTTTCTGTTTGTGTCTGGGAACTGTCACAAAGCCTCTTGAGACATCTTCTCACTCTGAATGAGACACAGATTCACTCTGAAGGACTCAGAGTGCAGCCCTGAGAGCCCTGACCCCATAGTTGGGGCTCCCCAACTTGCCTTTCCCACCAGGGTCTGCACGGCCAGAACAGGCCCTGTGACTCCTGTCCTGGTTCTCTGTTCTCCCAGCTCTTGTTCTTTTCTGAGGTTGACCACAGTGTCCTCAACTGTTACTCATTCTGCTGAGGAAGCACATGTCCACCTCAGAAGACTGCCATTTGATTTGGGTAATCAAATTTGATCAGAGTTTGAAGGAAATGAGCATTTGAAGATGAACTCTTGTGAAGCCATTTTCACTAATTTGAGGCCTTCTAGCAACAATAATGAATAAAATGGTACCATTTAAATTAGTGATGTGTGATGATCGTACAGCATTGATAGAAAATTGGTCTTTATATTTGAGCAATTTGTCTTCTTTGACCTGGAAGGCAGCTTCAGTGAGAAACATGAGAAAGAAGAAAGAAACTAAATTAGCCCTTGTAACCCACATAACTAATGGGCAACAGATGTCACAAATAACTCACCTTTACATTGGAGACGAATTTCTCACAAAATCAAACAGGAAGAGTGGTAATATAAATCTTGGCCTGCTGCCTGTGGGTGTTGTAGAAAGGCTCCCGTTGAAGAGAAAATACAGAAATCCTTTGTGCTGATGGTTTTTCCCTCAGTCCTGAGACACTCCAATTTCTGGTTTTCTAGGTTATTGGGGTACATACTTATGAAGAGGCCATCTGCTCTTTCTCAACCATATCTCCCTCTTGGAAGCTCCTTTATAGGAGACACTGGAGTAGAGCCCCAGGCCTCTGCTTGCTGCTGGCTCTGGTGCTTCTTTCTGATATGAGAAGCAGGCAGAGGGACAGGTCAGAAGATGAGTCTTCTGGATCAAAATGAATTCCTGTAGAACAGATAGCAAACCTATGCATGGCCATTGCTGACTCCAGGGTGAAGAAGCAGGCATCTGGAGCATGCTTGTGCTCCCACAGTGAAACATTTCCTTTCTTTGTGCTTCTTAAAATCCACTAGGTAGGTAGAGAAACCACTGTTACACCATTTTAGAAATGAAGCGATGGAAACAAAGCATGATCACATGTCTTGCTAGAGACCGTGAAACACTTCAGAGATCTGGCTGAGCGTAGGCCCCAGGTCTTCGGACAATCATCTGGCTTCTTGCTGTTGGAGTAAGCCACCTCTCCCAAGCCCTTATTCTTGATCCCAAGTCATATTATTCTGTACCAGAAGAAGAAGCTGCGTTAAAAAATTCTAAGCATGTAGTTTGTTCTTTAATCACGGAGCTGATGCATTTATCTAATTTGTACACACAGAGTTCCGACTTCATTGTGTTTTGCTAGAATCACATTCTAGGGCTTTGTGGTCAATATTATGCAATGCCACTTTGCCAGATTGCACTCTGCCAATTTTTTTTTTTTGGAGCAAGCTTAATTATGCAAATATGTCTGATAATAGATTATTCATTTTAGTCATGCACAATTATTTATTTTTTATGCATGGCCCCGATGACTTGGACAGAGCTTAGTAACAGTTCATCTCATATCTAGCAAGGAGATGTAAGAGAGGACACAATTATGATGCAGGTCAACTGCCCTGATGAGCATGAAACTGCTTCAGGGAAAGTCAAATTTGAGGCAAGGCCAACTATCTCCAGGGAAAATGGCAGCTGTTGTTGCCTATCTGCTGTTCCCAGATCGAGACATCATTTCATGGGACTGGAGGAGCAGTGACTCTTAGAGGCAGATAGAACATTATTTAAAATTATGGGTTGGAGATGGATGGAAAAGAAACCTGTTTAGTTACTTTCACTGATCCCTAAACTGCAACATTTCTCTATTTGTGCTAATTCTAACTTTAGGGATAATAAAAAGGGAACTGGAAGAAAAAGCAGTAGAGACAAGTGAAAAGAGATATGCTAGAGTGTCTTGCCCTTCTCAGAAGAAAGGAAGTGGAAATAATGCCATTAAATAGAAATAGAACAGCTGCCCATCTTTAACATCTTCCATTTTTTCCACATGTGCCATAATCTTATTGCCACTGGGCCTTTGCATATTCTAACTGGACTTCATGCTGGACTCGTCCTATAGTTATCAGTTTAAATATTACTTTTCCCAAGAATTCTCCTTGACCACTTTCCCTTTATCCTCACCACTGGAATAATCAAATTACTGCTATTATGTCCTCTCATAGAATCAAGTACATTATGTATTATACCTTTTATTCCACTTTGTAGGATTACTCGTTGAATTTACGACTTCCCATCTTTGAAGGTAGAGACCATGTCTATGCTGTTTAGCCAGCACCTAACTAAATGCTTGGGAGATGGTAGCCACTTAATAAATATTTTCTGAATAAAGAATAATTGAATGAATAAATGATAGGAAATTTGATGGTGTCTCAAGCTTTACTTTGTTCCTTAATGTCCCGTTGAAACTCAAAAGGACTGACTTAACTTTGCAGCATTATCTATTTCTAATTGTGGAACACAGATGTCACTTCTATTGTATGGTGTCAATCTGAATGATGGATTTTGCGAGTACAGTGGCCAATGGTGGCTGTAGTATTTTTCTCTCCAACAAGCTTTCCCTTAATCTTTCCCCTGCTTTGCTTACTCTGTCCTGGTGAAAATAGGACCCTGGCCTGGCCAATCCTGGCTCTGCCTCAGGATTGATATTGGAAGAGAGCACTCTTTACTGTATTGAGTTAGGAGACTTAGATGCGGAACCACTGACAGCCTTCTTGTCTGCCTTCTCAGAGAGCATCTACAGCGATTAGGTCAAGTAGAAAGTTCTAAGATCTAGATTCTCACACCTCTTTCTTTGCCTCCATGGCCTTTTCTAGTATTCGTTCCAATGAGGAAGCCACTAAAATATATTTTTCTTAAGTCAATATGAATTTGATTTCTATTTCTTGCAACTGAATGAGATCTGGCTAATGTGGTGATTAAAGTGCATTTATCCTCAGGGAGACAGGGAGAGTCAGCTGAAGTCAGGGGGAAAGGCAGTCACATCCTCAGTTTCCATGTTTAGATGGGGCTTCTGACTTTTAAAATGTCAAATATAGAAACTTTTAAATATACAAACTGATAAATATAGAAACGGTTCAGATTTAAGGGTCAAGTTTTGACAACATTTCTGGTGACTAAGTAGTGGAATTTATAAGAATCAAACAGATAAATAACCAACTGAGATTTTAAGGAAATTACATTGACAAAGAAACCTCAAGCCTGGAAAAGGATGTTCTATAATTACTAAACTCCCTAGGCCCTTACCACAGCTACAATTGTACCAACAGAGAGTGGATAAGGCACCGTAACAGGAGAAGTCCTAATTCTGCCCCAAGCTTCTCCAAGGATGCTGATGGTTATGGTCAGGTACCCAGGGGCAGACAGAGAACCTCATCCAAGGGCTCGTTCTATGACCAGGAAGGTGAGTCCTTGGTTTTCTGGTTCAGCAATACGCAGTATATGCTGTGGACCACAGGTATCTTGTCTTGCTTCTCCTTTCTGTGCTTTCCAAATAGGCCTTTTTATTGCAGACATTATGTACTCCTTCATAATTTTATATCGGTTATGTTGGGGTGATTAAATTTATTACTTGGCAAAACTAGGAGTAGACACAAGACTAGATACAGCAAATGATGTGATTTGGGCTGACCCTTTGGAAAGAATGGATGTGTTTTCTGTTGTACATGAGATGTTGGTATTTTGATAGGGGCAAAGATATATTGAGTATGTTAAGTGATGGGGTGGAATATCATAAACTATGGTGGCTAGTGTGCTGTCCACAGAGCTTATCTATCCCCTTTGGTAACAACATGCTCTTTCCTTCTATTCCCCCCATCTCTTCCCACCATTACCATTCCAGCCATAGGGGTGCTCCTGTAACTCACTTCTGGCTAAAATTGTTTCCTGGCGTTGAGAGATCTCCAGGAAAAAATACAATGTGTTTTCTACTGAGTTTGCCCAAATGGGAAGATGAGAATCTGAGTTTGTCGGGACTAGAGGGGATGAGAGGTGGAAAAGGAGGTTGAGTTCTTTGGGTTTGATTTACCATTTGTGTCCCTAAGACCCTGAACCCCCAGTTACTCATTTAATTGTGAGGCTAGCCCAGTTTCCTATCCACCTTCTTGGGTCAATAAAATCTTTGTTTTGCTTAATGTAGTTTAATATAAATTTTTATCATTTGCAACTAAAATATTAATAGATGTGGGCTCCTTTCCTTGGAGAATCCTTCATTAACCACTCTAGCTAATTTAGGGTGCTTTCTGTAACTTGACATTTTCTATCTTATGTTTTATAGCATCTATAGCTTCCTGAAATTATGTTTTTATGTCTAATTTTCTAGGTATTTATTGCTTATTTTCTTCCTCCTTACCTTGCCTTCTACTAAAATATAAACTCCATGAGGTCAGAGATTTCCTCAGTTTTACTGATTAATTAATTTCCCCAAGGCCTAAAGCAGAACTTGGCATACAGCAGCAGTGTTTCTTAACAAACACTTAGTTGAATCACTTGCTAACATAGGTATAAAGACTAAGATGTGCTAAAGAGAAGGGAGTCTGTAGGACGGGGTATCCATCTATTTATCTATCCAAATTTTCCCAGTTTTCCTATTACCTCGCTAACTGATGTTGTATTTTCCGTTTGTCCCCCTTCGGTTGTCTTTCCCAATCCTTTTTCTAGAGTAACCTCAACGCTCAGGCTACACTACTGCTTTCCATCACCCACCTCTGCCCCTTTGCTGATATTTGTCCAAAAACACCAACTTTTGTCCACAGTCACCATCCATAAATACTTACTCACTGGGTGATTTAATTAACATAAAGGCTGCATTTCCTTTTGGTTCTTTATCCAAGGAACCTACCTCACCACAGAGCTTGAGTTCTTTATGACCTGCTTGAATAATTTTCACAAACTTTCTGTGTGGCGAAGGTGATTAACAGACCTATTTTCTTAAATTTATGTAGCACTTTATTGTTTTTAAAGCATTTTTGAGTCAGTTAGTTAATCTCAGTTGATCTACATAGCATCCCTTATGAGGTAAGTCAGGATAAGAATTGGTATAAAAAATTCAGAAATGAGAAAATCAAGGTACAGAAAAGCTGATGGCTGTTTTAAGGCCACAGAGGTGCTGAGGGTGAAGGCTGCACTTGAATCTAGTCTTTCGCTTCCTTGTAACATATGGTACTGTGTAGAGAAGACTGCCCTTTGGGATGAGAAACAAATCCTAGAGCACTGGTAAACTTCATGGAGTCCAGGCCACAAACTCAGTTATGACCATGTTTTATTAGCTTTCCAAAAAAAACTGGGAAGTAAAATATATCATTAGTCACATTTTGATATTAAAAAAAGAACTAAAAGCTGCCATTTGGAATTTCTTATGATACTATCTATTAAATCCCAGCCACAAGGTATAGAAAAATATCATTTTTGAATAATTTGCATTTTTCCTATTTTAAGTAAAATGTAATACATCATAGGACCAGTGACATTTTAATAGTTTCAAGTTTGTAATGGCTGTGATGACATGAATCATTCCAATGGAGGCCACTGCCCTGAGCAATGACTCAGAATAAACAGCTCTTAGAGAGAAAAACACATTTTCCTCTACTTTGAGCCATCATTGAAATGAATAAACCCACCAAAGTCATGAATACTTTGCAGAAGGCTGGAGGCCTCTACTGTGCCCACAGCAGAAGTATATTCTTGAGGAAAGGCCACCAAACCTAGAGCAGAGACTTCTGAGGGCCAGTCCCTTAACTACCACTAATGAGAAGTATGACCCAGGCAGGTGTTTTTAATTCTCCTGGCCTCAGTTTTTTTCATTTGTAAAATGAAAGAATTAGACTACACAGGCTTAGAGGTCCTAGTTCCGATAATTGTTGATTTTAAGCCACCTTACTCCAGGGCTGGGGTTGTTATCAACTACAGGTATTTTCTTACCTGTCAAGAGAAGCGATGACACCAAGTAAGGATGCCACCGGGCACGGTGCCACAAGTGCTGCGCTACCATCATGGCCAAGAGAGGGAGAAGACACAAACTTATTGCTTAGGTGGCAAATACTTAATTTGTACCAGGATGTTTGTACACCTTGGGGAGAGTCACTGGGTTCTTATTTACCTAGTGTCTTACCAGAACACGTGTTTTGTCATGGCAAAGGAAAGCACAGTAGCCAATAATTTGCACTTTTACATACTCTGCTGTCACCATTCTGGATCCCCCCCCTGTCTCCTACCCCAAGGTGGGAAGGAGAAATGGGTTAGTCAGAGAGGATGCAGCTATCTTATCTGTGGCAGGGATGTGATGGGGCAGCCAGTGGTCTCAGGGATGAGGTTGGTCTCTAATTGCTAGAGAATTGGATGGTAGCAGAGAGGTTTTTCTTTAGATCCAAGCACTCCTTACTCGTCCTTCCAGATGTGATAGAAGGGCCGTTTTGCTCAGGTCAAAGTAGCTCCTTGATGGAGGCTTTGTTTATTGATAGAGAACTTTTACCTTACGGTCCAATTTTTCTTGGGATGGGGGTTGGGAGGTTTAGGGGGTATGCAGAAGGAATCAGTTCCCATGGTTTCAAATTTCCACTTTTTCAACCAATAATGTTCAAGTGCTTTAAAGATTTAGATTACACTTGTATATCCTAATTCTTTTAGAACCTAATTAAACCAATTGAATTTGAATAGTCACACATTTCAAGCCATTGATTCAAAACAACTTGTTTACAACTACTGAGCCTACCAGTGACCGCCCGAAACCATCACCTGGAAAGTATCACAGGGTTTCCTGCCAGGGATGTGCCTGACCTCACAGGGAATTTATCAGGATTTCCCAGGACAGGGGGTTTCAGGGATTCTTGTGGTGCTTTCAGTGGCCTTTGGATTGGATGCATGAACAGTTGATAGAATCATGGTGTTTATGGGTGTTGGGGCAGTAGCAGTCAGGATAGACATGGTGGCTTCTAATGCTGTATTTTTTAAAATTGTGGTCAAATATATGTAAAATAAAATTTATTATTTTAACCATTTTTAATTGTACAAATTCAGTGGCATTAAATACATTCACAAAATGCTATAACTATTACCACTGTTCATTTACAGAAATTTTCATAATCCCAGAGTCTCTGTACCCATTAAATAATAATTCCTCCTCCCTCTCTCCCATCAATCCCTGTACTCTCTATTCTACTTTCTGTCTCTACAAATTTGCCTATTTTATGTACGTCATATAAGTGAAATAATACAATATTTGTCCTTTTGTGTCTGGCTTATTTCACTTAGTATAATGTTTTTAAGGTTCATCTACACTGTAGCATGCATGAGAATTTCGTTCCCTTTTATGGATGAATAATATGCTATTAGGATATAATGGTATGTATATGCTACATTTTGTTTAGCCATTTAGTAGTTGCTTGATACTTAGTTTCCTTTTGACTATTGTGAATAATGTTGCTATGAATATTGATGTATAAGTATCTGTTAGAGTCCCTGCTTTCTACTCTTTTGGATATATACCTAGGAATGGAATTCCTTGGTCATATGGTAATTCTATGTTGAGATGTTTGAGAAACCACCAAACTGTTTTTTTACAGAGGCTACATCATTTTACATTCCCATCAGCAACGCACCTGTGTTTCAATTCCTCCACAGTCTCTCCAACTCTTGTTAGTTTGTTCTTGTTATTTTTATAATGGCCACCTAAATGATAAGACATGGTATCTCATTGTAGTAGTGCTGTATTTTTGATAAAGTAAAGGGAGCAAGGAATAGAAAAGAATAGCCATGCTTGGACATACAACCATACACTATATCCCAGAAGGTGCAAGTTCTGCCTCTGAGGTTCATCTAGAGCAAGTTGCTTACCCTCTGACTGACTGTTCTTCCTCAGTGTGTGTGATCATGAAGCTCAAACTAAAGAAATCACCCAGGAGACGCTGCCTGCAACTGCCTAAGTTGTTCAGAGCACACACTGAATGGTGGACTATGTTCCTTGTTAACTTATTTGCCTGTAGCAAATTATAGGTCTTGCACAATTTGGGTAGGCCCAGAATATAATAGATTCCATTTTGGGGAAAGATAAACATTATAGCCCCTAATTAAAAGACTGTTACTTAAAAGACATTTCATTCAAAATATCAGCCAATTTATTTTATTTCCAATTATAAGTCTGAGTTTCTCAAGCTAATATTTTGGATAAGGGGGAGGTTAACCATTGCTATAATATGTAATGAGATATACTCATTTTGTACAGAAACCTATCAGGAATAATATAAAATTATTATTAGTTTTCATTTTTATAACATTATTATTTTAGTTATTAGTTGTTATAAAAGTTGTTTGTTATTTTATTGATCTTCCATTAGCTTTTGGTTTGTAAACAAAAACTTGGTTAAATCAATTTAAAATAACTTCCTTTCCTTCCTGCCTAACACTCAGCTACTGGTGCTTATATAGAATCTGAACTATAACATTTCACAAAACTCAGAGTGAGTAGGGTGCCTCTTAATCAAATAAGCAAGCTTTTCCAGTGAGATAAAGCATGGCTATGTCCTAATTTCCCTTTATTTTATTATAATTAGTTTCTTATCATTTGATAACACATTAGGATGAATTTTTATACATATATAAAATGTTGCTATGTTTTCAATATCACGATCTAAGAGAGCTCTTACTAGACAACTTGACGTGTCATCTAATTATTAGAGAACAGAAAGACTACATATTAGGTACACTAAATTGAAAAACAATTTTATAGAGAGCAACTGATTTTTACTTAGTTCTTATTCAATAATTTCACATAGCAGGTCACCTCACTCTGTGGTCTTGGCACATGTTTTTCATAAAGGAAATAACAGGAAATAACATACCTTAAAATTAGTCATTCCACAAATGACATTTTAAAACGGTGGAGAAGGCATTTGGATTCACTTGGCTGTGAAATATTCGGCATTTAACCAATTTGGGCCATGCTATTTGGATGCTTCTGGAATATGGATTGCCTTTTATTCTGTAGGGATAAGGTAGGGGGAAGCAGGTATAAAGATGAATAAAAACTTAGCTTTATTCCCACATGTGGCCTGAATCCCTTTTTAGAATGTAGGTGAGATATATATCCATGTTAGGCTTCTCAGATTTCACAAAAGGATGTCAGCTGATCCCCTAGCTCAGCTGCCAGTGAAGACACACTATTTCAAATTTAAGTAGCAAGAGGAAAGTTTCCCAAGCCAGGTAATTGTCAAGAATTGCAAATATGAATTCTCTAGTGCTCTATTTAAACTCTTAATCAAGAGAAAAATATTTACAGAGAAGGGCTTGTAGGATAGACAATATATGAAGTCCTCTAGATAAGTGTTTCCCAATTTCTCTTAACAAGGGAGATAGTAAAATTAGCATTTATTAAAAATAAGAATGTTGATATTTGACAACTGGCACAGCACAGGCACTGGCCATTTCAGAATGGATGGCGGCTGCAAACAGCCAAGTGCTCGTGTTGGTCCTGCCTTTGAAGATGAGGTTCTTTTCCACATCCCAAAGTCATGTGGAGCCCCTCTCCCCACTATCACCCATGATGATAATTATACTTTTAGTATCTATTGTTAAACAGAAAATGAGAAAATAAACTTCCATGTATCCTGTATCAAATTTAAATCAAGTGTATCTCGTAACTATAACAGTATCTACACATATCTGAACATTTTTCATACATCAATGAGTGAAACAATTATTTACAGAATAAATTTCTGAGCACTACCTCTGAAACCCTTGCAAAAACTTCCAGTTTCCTCGGGGATTTGTGTGAGCAGGTTAGGTGTCATAGAATAACCTGAGTAAATTATGCAGTGCAATCACCAGATGATAATCAGAAACATCTGGAGGGTGTGGACGGCCTGGTTCACTACATTGTACGATGCCAGCCCTCTTAAGTGAAACTTTTGACTTTAACTTGTTTTTCTGCTTGACAAATAGTTTGATTTTATCTTTGGGAAGCAGGATTATGTGATAATAAAGTAAAAATAACATTGACTGTTGGAATGTTGGAAGGCAAATGTGCCACTCCCCTATGGCAAGCAAACAGTGCTTCATGGTATGTACTTTATATTAGCCTCATTTCCAGCTTGATTTCATTTCCTTATCATTGTAATCTTCTGCTTCCTCTTTATCACCTGCTTCTAATGTTATATTGATGTATTTTACGTATCTTTGAAAGATAATATAAATTTGAGGGGGGATATAAGTGTATATCAATAAACAAAATTAAATAACCGATGTCCACACGGTGACAAGTAGATATAAGCAAAGGGAAAAACATATATGTAACTGTTGATTTCTTGTATAAAATCGGTGGCCATTTGAATGTTGTGTTAGAATTTCTCTGCAAATTCTATAAGCTTCTGCTTCACTTAACAAGGTTGAAAGGAGCTATGATTTAGGGGGGAAAATCACAGGAATGAGAAGAAATTCTGGGCTTCAATTTCAGCTTTGTTATTAACTAGCTTCATCGCCTTGGTCAAGGCTGTTGCGCATTGGTTTCCTTATTTTAAATGTCAAGAGTTGACCAATTCAGAAATAAAAACTCAATGTCTTCAGGGACCTGAAGAAGTCTGCGACGAGGTGCGTGTGTGAAGCTCTGGGCGTGGGGCGAAGACGAGGTGGGCACTGTGGCCCCACCGGAGACTTGCCCGCTGCTCGCAGTCATCCTGCAGGGCCCGTCTGTTCCGACAGTCTGCGGTGATGACTCCACCGTTCCGCGCAGTCCGCCTCTTGCAGACTGCACAAGTGTGAAGCGTGGAATGACAGCCAGAGTGTGAGCCGGAGCGAGGGGATCACAAGCCACAGACGGAGAAACCTTTTAAGAATTCATCGCCAGCCTCGGGCACCCGGGCGTAGCTGCAGATGGTTGGGGAACGGCGGTGGCGGGCGCCGAGCGGAGAGGGCTGCGCATCCCGGATCTGACTTTGGGCTGGCCGTGAATCTAAGCGGCAGAATCACACACAGTGGCCGGCGGTGATAAATAACTCTTTCTCGGCTTCCCTTTCTTCCCTCCCCGAGACCCCTAGGCATTCAGCCTACTTTCTGCTCCTTTTTTTTTTACAGCTTTCTCATTATATCCTACCCATCACTCAAGTGCAGTTCAAATGCCACTTCCTCTGGAAGCCCTACTTTCTCCTCGGTTGGAGTTCTCTGAGTTGTCCCAGTGTTTTGTGTGACGTTCGCTGAGTGCAGATTGCATCGTACCAGGTGCTAGTGTCATCATACACAGCTCTGGTTTCCCTGCGGGAGCATAAATAAGCACCTTCAGAGAAGGGAGCACATCTTTCCTGTGTTCTTCCTCCCACTCAGTGCCTAGAACAGAGCCTTGCTTAAAGTAGTTCTTAGTAAATATGCGGTCAATAAGTTAGGACAGCGCCCTAGAGTCTGTTCCCTGCAGTCAGAAACACAGACTCAATGCTGGCTGCTGGATCTATTGGCTGTGCGATTTGGGCTGGATTATCACTAAGTTTTATTGTTTATCATTAGTTAAGTTTGTTTGTTTGTTTTGTTTTTTTTTTAAAGGATTGTATGATAAAATCATACACAATTCTCAGCACAATAATATCTGGTGCCTGGTAAGCACTGAATAAATGTTAAAAACAATGTTGCTTTGTGTTGAATTATATGCACACTGTAACCACATTCCCTTCTTAACTATGTGAAAAATAAGTTTATGCATGTTGATGCCAAAGAAGGCTTTGTGGATGATGCTCCAGGAATGTACTGACAAAAATTGGAAAACAACAATTCTGTATCTTAGATTTGGAGGGATATGGGGAGACAGTGACTGATGTTGGAAAGCAGCAATTGCAAACTAATTATGAAGAGAGGGCCCGAGGTAAACAGAATAAATTTAATTAAGAAGAGCAGTTGTACTGGCTGTCCAGAATGACATATTTGTTTTTTGAAAAAGAGAAAGAGAGACAGTGTGTGTATGTGTGTGTGTGTGTGTGTGTGTGTGTGTGTGTGTGCATGTCAGAGGTAGAGATTAAGCAACACCTGACAAAAATTCAAAAAGAGAATCTTCTTGTGGCATCTGACCCAGGACTAGGGTTTGTGGGGTGGAGAGAAACCAGGCAGTTCCTCTGTGTGGATGCCTGAGTCCTGGGGCTATGTGTGGTGCTGGGAATTCACACCAGATCTCACCAGAAAGGGCCAGGCATCTTCTAAGCTCAGGGAGGAGAATCCTCTATTCTCCAGGAGTGAGAAAGCCCTGAACTGAAAGTCCAAATCATCTTTAAAACATGCCACGTAGGGCTGGTAATCCCCGTCTTTCTCTGGAGCCAAGAATTTCAAAATCCCTTATAATTTTGCAAGTTGTTCTTGATTTTTAAAGTGCCTGTGAAGAATAATGGAAGGATTTGGGAGTGGATGAAGCATCATGTGAAGCCAAATAATTAGAAGGTTGCTTGCTGAGCATGGTATTAAACGACCATATTTCACTAATTCTAAGACATACGTATTCTCATATTTTAACATCTCCAAAATTCTGGTATGTATTAGCCAATGGTGTCTTACAATTGCTGTTAGCCAGGTAGTCATAGAAATGTAGCTTGTTAAAGTCTGCATAGGCACAAAATCAAAAGCGTCAGCCTCAAAATTTGCAAAATGGTTCAGCACCTTGGGAGAAAATCCTGGAGACAAATGTGGATCACTCTTTTAAGAAATGTGAAAAAAAGAAAAAGAAAAAAAATGTCCAGAATAAGCAACTATAAAGAGACAGAAAATAGATAAGTGATTGCCTTGGGCAAGGGGTTAGGAGGATAAGGAAGGCGAGGGGGAGACAGAAATGGGGAATGACTGCCAATGGTTTTAGAGCTTCTCTTCTGGGTGATGAAAATGTTCTAAAATTGATTGTGATGATGGTTGTATGACTGTGAACAAACTAAAAATTGTTGGATTATCCACTTTAAATGGGTGAATTGTATGATGGGTGAATTATATCTCAACAGAGCTGTTTTTTAAAAGAAAAGAAATGTGAACTCACTGTGATCGTCATGGCATAGGAGATGAAAAAGAAGAACATCAGTGACTCTCAGGCAAAAAGTGATTGGGAAGAATCAGAGTGGTACCATGAAAAAATTTTAGAAATAATCTTTATTTTCCTTATATTTTTAAGTTTATGTGTGTACAAGATAAAAATCCTTAAATCAGTCTCCATCAGCTAAGAGCCAACAGGAAACAGAGACCATGAAATAGTGCTGTGACCTGAGACTGGTAGCAGGAAAGCCTTTGCCACTTCTAGGCAGAAGGAGGGGTGATGTTACCAGCAGCCAGAGGGAGAGAGTTGTGAGAGGAAGCCTAGTGTGTTACCTATAAGAGGATACAACTGGCCCAAGGAACCCTTCAAGGAGGGAGCTGGGGGAATAAATAGCCCCACCTCCTTCTCTCTCTCTCTCTCTCTCTCTCTTACTCTCTCTCTATATATAGATATAGATATAAATATAGATGTAGATATAGATATAGATATCTGATCTCTTGCCGGGGCTCCCTGTTAGTCAAACCCAGTTGGAATCCAGAAGTTGGAGTATGCATTGATATAATCCAACAGCTCTCAAACTTTTTGGTCTCAGGACTCATTTAAATTCTTAAAAATTATTGAACACCCCCAAGAACTTTTGTTTATGTGACTTATATCTATTGATATTTGCCATATTGGAAATGAAATCTAGGAAACTAAAAAATAATTAATTCAATTAAAAATAATAAAAAACTTATAACATGTTAATAAAAATGACATATGTTAATGATAAACAGTTACACATTTCAAAAAATAGTGAGTAGAGTGGCATTGTTTTGTATTTTTGAAAATGACTTTAATGTTTGGCTTAATCAAAGGCAACTAGGTTCTCATATTGGCTTCTGCATTCCAAAGGCTGTGATATATTATTTTGATAGACGTGTGTGAAGAAAGTCTGGCCTCATATAGATGTTCAGTTGGAAAAGTAAGGAGTATTTTAAGTACCTTTTTAAATAATCATGGATATTCTTTTTTAATAATACACCAAGTGCAACAAGTAATTTCTTAAAGATTATTCTAATGTGGAATCTGAAATTATATCAATGCACTTTTTATACCTGGTTACATTAAAAATCATTGATCTAGATTGCGTGTTGAATGTAGCTTTTACCCATGCATGATTTTATAGCTTCATGCTTTAGTTATTTAAAAAATATTGGCTTAGTGAATTATGCAGATCTACCAAATATTGACACATTCAATAATATACAAAATGACATTTGTTAATGTCACCACTGATCTCATCTGAAAAATCTTTAAACTCTAGGATGTTATCAACCTCATTGTAGCAGATAAAAGTTTTCAAAATTCTAATGTTTGTTTGAAAGCTCAAATTTTATCATTGGCAACAAATACCATCAGTAGCTTTCCTTGAAGTGACAGACTCATTGCATTGTTTTTGAGAAGACATCTCTTAAATACCTAATTCTGAATTTGGAGTTTGCCTGTTAAGTCTTTTTCCCAAATGGTACTCCATGAGAAAAGCAGGTAGTTCAACTTGTGGCTCAAACAATCCTGTGTTTTTCTGGGAGGCAACCATCATGCTTTGGTATGCTGAGGAAGTGCTTTATGCATACTCCCATTTTGATAAATCATTCTCCCCTCACCCACCCAGGGATGGGGTCTTGCTCTGTTGTCCAGGCTGGAGTGCAAAGGCCATTCACAGACACAATCATCATGCACTATAGCCTTGAATTCCTGGGCTCAAGTGATCCTCCTGCCTCAGCATCCTGAGTACCTGGGACTACAGGCACATGCCACCATGCCTGGCTCATGCTCCCATTTTGTTATATAGAATATTAAAAAGGCATGGACTCAAAGGTTGAGATTGAATAACATTAATACTGTGTTTACTGCTTTATCACTGACATCCTTAAATGAAACTGCCATTTTTTTAAAATTGAGAATTCTTAGCAAGTGAAGAATACAATGACTACTAGTGTGCACTGTCTTGATGCCTGCTAAGGCAACAGCAGTGTTATCCACCTTTGCTTTTGCACCATCAGCGCAGATGCCAACACAGTGAAAAAGACAGAAAATGTGTTAGTATTATTATAAAAATAGTTTTGCCCTTCTGTACCTCCTGAAAAAATCTATTGGAGGCCCAAGGATCTGGGGACCACATTTTGAGAATTGCTGAGGTAGCCTACCCAGGTCAAGCATCTGTGGCAGAAAGCAGTAAGGAGAAAGGAGGAGAGTAGATTTTACAGTGGTGGTGGGCAAAAGGAAGATACACAAAGCCTGAACCAGCCCTTTATTTTAATATTTAAAAGAGTTTCTATTATAAGAAAGATATATCATGGTATAATTACAGCTTGTTTTTGTTTCTTTACTGATATTTAAAATGATGTGCATCTTTGAGTCTTAGATTCTATACGCTAAGGAGAGAGAATCAGAAGAATCACATGTTGGAGTGGTCCTGATGCTCCTCTTTCCAAGGAAATGTGGAATTGCTCCTGGGAGCAGACAGGTTGGCATCTTTGGGACAAAGTTTCTTCTTCCTAGGTGGAACACTGTGAATATTCATCTGAGAAAAACTTGGTTTTCTAGGCTTCATTGGTAGTGAATCTGATAGACATATTTTGTCTTTTAAACTTATGAATGCACCAATGAATGGGAGAATGATTAAGTATTAATAGCCTAGAAGCCATTGTGTCTCCTTCAAGGGACTTTGCCTATCCACACTTACAGGATTATTTTGGACCTTAATATTCATAGGGCAGTTTTACCTCCTTTATCTCCAAGTTCCTTTCACCCTTGGGGAGGAAGGATCATCTCACTGTCACCCCTGCTCTCCTTGCCCTACATGCTTATAGGCTTAATGAAGAAATGGGGCTGGCCTGTACTGCACCCAAGTGTCATCAGACATTCTTCCACATCTGCCCAGCAAGCCCTTCTACAGTCAAGGCTCAAGAGGAAGGTTAGTGTCACCTGCAAACTGCAATCACCTGGGTTTATATTTTCAAAAGAAATGGCAGCCTGAGAGCTATTCTTCACTTCCAGGGGATTAGAGCTTCAGCTGATATTGGACTCTCTTATTTGTTTCTATAAATTTTTTAACAGCCTGAAATGGCATTAAACTCTGTGGAGAGCACAGTATAATGCCACTAATCCTGTTGATCTTACATTGCTTTACAGAGGCGAGAATAGCAATAAATCCTTTTATGTGTAAATCAGGAAAGATGTTAGCCATTTCTCTACAAGGACATATCTTATTATTAAAGTTGGCTGAAATAACAGAACTCAAGTATTAAATTTGAGATGCCGTTTTTTTCTCTCTGTTAGTTCACTGACCCTCTCCCTCCTCTCACTGTCCCTTCTTCAGATAATTGTATGTTCTCATCTGTCTGTCTATCTGTCCATCTATTTGATAAACCTTGGGGTCTGGCCATAATGACATTTTAGGATACATTCCTGCAGAGCACTGTGACAGATATTTTGGAGGGAACAGAGTAAGACTTGATCCTTGGTTTCCAAGAGCTTGCAGTCTAGCAGAAGGGATAAGTCGAGTGCACATGTAGTAGAAACTTAAGGCTGGATTTGATAGACTACTGGTTAAGGGCAGGGGCTCAGCAGTTAGTTTGGATTCTGTTCTTGTCTCTACCACTTACCACCTGGACACCCCCAGGCAAGACCCTTGGCCTCTCGGAAGCTGGGGTTCCTCATCTGCAATGCAAATCAGCTACATAGGGTTGTTGTGATGATTAAATGAAGCATAAAGTATTTAGCACAATGATATTTATGCCATAATTAATATTATAATTTGTGCTCAAAGAGATGCATACACAATGACCAAACTGATCCTTAAGTCATCGTTAACAGTAAATTTGCTCCACTGTCAATAAAATGCATCAGGTATGGTTTTCTTTCATGTGTACGTTAGGATAGGCTACTTTCATAAATAAAGCTAGCTGAACAGTTACCAGCTTTATACATACGAAAAAGCCATTTATTTATATAAATGATATGGTCATGATTAAGAAAAGATACTTCTGAAATGGTCTTTCCCATGGTAGAAATATGTTGCAGCAAAACACCTGCACTGTTTCAGCTAATCCCTACTTTTACATATCCAAACGTCTTGCCTTCCCAGGACTGAAAATTACCCAGTCCAAAGATAGTCATGGTCACTGTCCAGCATAGGTCATCATATTTGCTGTGCTCGGTGCTGTGCACACCAAACCCTCTGCCTTCAGTCCATTTGTAGATTTGGCCAGTATCTGTACTTAATGTCTTTCCATTGCTGTTACACTACGGTGAGCACCAGCACTTCCCACCCCTGCTGACCTTCCCCTTCCAGCACAGCCACTGATGATTCATTTGGGCTGTGAGAAAAGAAAGAGAGTTATAATTTCTAGAACTTCAGGGAACCACAGGGGCCCAATCTGCTTTAGGACTCTGGCAATCTAGAATTCCCAGTAGAACAGGAGAGTAAACAATGGTGGGAAGTGAAAAGGACCTACAGTCAGAACTTCAGAGTGTCTTCTAGCCCAGTTCTGATTTACACTGTTTTATTGCACAGATCACTGAGACTTCTGGGGCTTTGGTCTACCCATCTGTATAGTTAAAGGATTGTGCTCAATAATCTCTAAGATTATTTAATTCATCAGTTTATCCATTTAACATTTATGAAGAGCTCAATTTATATAATGCATTATGTGAATATGAGACACAGTTACACACACACACACACACACACACACACACACACACACACACACACCCTATAGCTCAGTATGTGATAAGAGTCACAATAAAGGTAAGTAAATGCAAGTGGATGTGGCCGTTCTGCTGTGGTTCTTTAAGCCACTTCTCAGCTCTAGCCATTGAGGCCAGATGTGTGATTTGTCTCCAAGTTCACTCGCATTTCATGGATCATCATCACTTTTCCAGGATTCTGTTGTCTCCTCTGGAAAATGAGAAAAAATGAAAGTAATAGCTATTTCAAAGGATTTTTTTGAAAGGGTAGGTGGAGAAAGGTGGAGATTAGGGATAAAATCCATGGGGATAAATAGCTCAGTGGTCACATTTCTATTATCTTGTCTTTTAAACTCATTGTGAGTTTGGCAGTAGAGATGTCCTTTTTCCCTTTGATGCAGAAGAAAATTAAGGCTCATAGAGGCAGAATCACTTACTAGAGTATAAATTAGGGTCTAGATGCTCAGTAAAGGACTACAAACGTGAGGCACAGAGAATTCTATGTTAATTCCTCAACCTCAAAACTCACCTTTGCCACAATTTTAACCTATGTTATCAACCAAGCTTTGTCAGAATTAACTGGTCATCAGTATTTTCCTCTCCTAATGTATAACATATAGTGGAGAAGATAGTGTATGGCGATATCAGTTTTTTGGTGGATAATTTTCATCTGAATTGAAGTTTGAGGGCTTAAAATGAGCACACCCGGAGGATGTTTCTCCTGCCAATAGGTGGCAGAGTGGGAGAATGGAAATGAAATCTGAAAGGAGGGAGTTTAGATTGGGATCTCCTGTTAAATCAACCTACATTTATTACGCACCTACATTGCAAAGCCCACCGCAAAGCATCAAAGACTCAAAAAAGACATGATCTCTTTCTTTAGGAGTTACCATTTAGCAGATCCATAAAAAGACTTTTTCTTTTTATAACAAGAAACATTATGCAAATGGTTAGTAGAGCAAAAGAAATACAAAGAGCAAAATACGGCCCTGTTAAAGAAACTCTACATTTCTTTTCCTCTCTTGATTTAATGTATTCCTTAGTCCTAATTTCTGAGACAACTCTGATATCAGGGAAACTAGACTTTCATTATAATGATCCACAAACAAAACAAAACAAACAAGACCCAAAAATCTCTAACTCAGACTCAGGGACCCCAGCCTTCTCTGAAAGAAAGAAATTCCCTCTTCTTTTCCTATCAACTGATAGTGTGTGACAAACTCTTAAGGCATTTCTCTAGAACAAATTGTCTTTATTCTATTCTTTTGAATAACCAAAGGAAACGCATTGAAACTATTTATAATTTTAATGTATATAAAGAAGATGCAACTTATGAAAGATATTTTTAATTTGTCAAGTTACCTGTTGAATTATTAAAAGTTATCAGTTGAATTATTAAATTATCGAAAGTGGAAGGTGAAAGTACTGGCAAGCTCTTATTTATGCTCCAAAACTCAGCAAAATTGGTGTCTCCTTGGTGAAGATTTTTCTGTCTCTTTAATTTAGTCATCCTCTCCTCTGGGATCCTAAAGTACACTGTTCCTTCTGACATCATATACATTTATATTTGGCTCTTTTAATTAATTTTTAAAAATCTGTATATTTTTCTCACCAAACTCGTATCTTGAAGGTCATGACCATACAATTAGTCATCTTGATTCTACAGTGACAAATGCAGCAATCATAGATTAAGTATTAATAGTTATCGAAAAAATGGATATATAAGTATACAAATGGATAAAAAGGAAGGATTAGGATGTTGTCTAAACTGCCTCCCCATTTTTAGAAGAATGTGGAGGTGACCATGTAGAAATTATGACATAGAAAGCTTGGTGGCATTGTTTTAGTGTGATACATCAGCTATAACATGTTTTAGAGCCATATCTGACTCTGTCACATACTAGCAAATAATTTAACATCTCTGAGCTTGTTTGCTCATTTAAAATGGGAAAAAATAGTGCTTTACAGAACTCTTACTAGCTTAAATAGCTAATAAACAACTTTATCCATTTTAACATGAGATACACATAAGGAATGATGAATGTTACTGTTATCTCTGTGACAACCACTTTCTTTTTTAAATGGTATTAAATATCTTTACAGTCAGCAAAATTAGCAAACAAATCACAAATAATTTATGAAAACAAAACACAAGTTTTTCATTTTTTATTTTTTTGATATCACCTTAATTTTTCTACCAAGGAAGTAAAGGCAATTTTGCAGGTGAAAAATGGTTGATTCATTGATGGAAAAAAATTGTTTGCATTTGTGATTTATTTTTATGATTTTCTTTTATAAGCAATTTGGAAATGAAAAGGGCTTAGTCTACATGGTGGTTATTTTTAAACTACATTTAAAAAGGTGTTTTTATAAAGATAGTGAATTGTGTTATCTCTCTGACGGCTGTTAGATACTTTTTTTCTGGAAGATTTATAAATCAAACTTTAATTGAGTAGAATATAATTTGAAGAATAACTTTAAGTTGAAACTGGGGCCTGTGAAATTTCGAAAACAGAGAACCCTTTGGATAAAGAGAAAACACTCAAAATACATCTATAGTTTGGAAAGTTGTTTATAGAATGATTCAAGAACCATGGCTGGAAACTAAGAGATCCAAGTTTAAGTTAAATTGGCTGTGTTACCTATGGCTATGCAGTTTCTTCTGTTCAGCCCAGTCCTGGGTCATGTTGGTTGCATCCTTAGCTGTTGGGTTGGGATGTACAAAGTCTCTTCAAACAGCCAAGAAAGGTAGAACCTCTGCATTCTGGGATAGGACAACAGATCTTACCATAATTAAAAGATCATAGAACAATAAGAAGGAAATCACAAAATCTCCACCTGCTGTATTCACCTCAATTCTTTAAAGTTATTTCTTTGAGTGCATGCAGCTTACAAAGCCCATGCTTTAAAAATGTCCTATGATTTCCTCACCTCCCCCTCCCTCCGCATCCCGTCTTAGCTATATCCAAAGAGAATTTATTCTTATTTTTGTCTGTGGAGTGAGACTTTCTTTTCAAGTGCTTGGGAGCTGTCCATGGTGTCTTGTGGATGCTTCAAAACGAAGCCCTCTCGTTTTTAATCCTTTCATTTCCTTAGACAGAATTGCTTCTTGTAACTTCTTCTTTTTTATTCTCAAAAAAAAAAAAAATTGAAAGAAAAGAAGAAAAAAAGAAGCAGAAGGATGCCAGGTTGAGACTGCAGCCCAGGTGTTCCATAGACAACTACTGTAATTGGTTGTTAAAAATGGCACTGCAGTCATTTTCTCCACAGATTGAAAATCGACTTTTCCTCTTAACATTTTCTTCTGTGGCTGGGGAAATTAACAAATTAATTGATTTTAATGCAATGACCATTTAAACATGCTCAAGTACTAGCTTTAAAGGAAAACAAAAGTGTTTTGAAGCATCTCTCACCTGAACCAAATTCTTACATAATTCAAATAGTGCCATGTGTGAATGTTGGTGTTTAAATGCTAAATCATCCAAAATCTGTACTCATATAAATTTTTCTCATCAAGAAGTCTTCTACATGATTTAGCATAAATTGTAGCCTATTGTGGCAACAATCCATAAGTGAAATATTCTCAATCGTGTTAAACTGATCCGGGAAATCTAAAAAGGATTGCATGATAGCCTTATGTAACTACTCAGGAAAAAGAAAGCTTTTTAAGGAAACAAACTTTATTTTCAATCATTCTGGTGAGCTTTGGACCATCCAAGAATCCTTCAGTGGTTATTGGAATATTGTGGTCAGTTAGAATGAAAAAATAATGTCCATTAATATAAATAAACACACTATGGATGTGAGCAGTCTCATATTTTGTAGATACCAAATTTCTGCAGGGAAATTTGGCAATATTTTGGAAAAATTTAAGAAATGGTCCCATAACTTGGTCTCTCAATTCTAAAAATTCTACTGTAATGAATTTAGGATGTGTGCAAAGATTCATTATAAGCATGTTTATTGTGGATTTGTTTATGATTGACAAAAATGGAATAAATCCAAATATCCAACAATAGGGTGGTAGTTAAATAAATTATAATATAAATTCCTAGAACACTATGACATTCAGCTTGAAATACTCTGCCAAATGAATAGAAAAAGGTTGCAAAAAGTTTGTAGAGTATAATTATTTCCATTTTTTTTTGGTAATTAAAGCATATGAAAACATTTAAAAAATATACCCTTAAAAGGTTATTAATGGTTATCTAATGGGTTGTGGAATTACAGATGTTTCCTTTTCATCATTTTGCTTCTTGATATTCTCTGCTTTTCCTACAATGAACATGTGTTTCTTGTATAATAAAATTGTTGGTCCATATGCCACTGCTTTGGAATGGCTCAGAACCTTCCACTTCGCTCCAAAGTGTAAGCCACAGTGACCATCCTGAGCATAGCCAGAATCTTTGCTGTAGAATTTGGAATTGTAACCTCCTTAGGATCTAAAGGTATTGTACACATCTGAATACTTCCTGATTTCACAATATCTTCTTACATGTCTTTTAAATATATACTTTCTTAAAGTGTTATAGGGTACATGTTAATTTTTTAAATTAAAAATTTTTATTTACAGATCCTTTA
>NW_012152285.1:5701205-5718463 GCF_000956105.1 Propithecus coquereli
GTAAGACTTCATTCGGGGCTTTTTGAGATCCATGGAGAAAATCTAGGCCCCCTGAGATCCCGCTTTGCCTATAATTTTTATAAACTTATAAAACTAAAAAAAAAAAATTTTTATTTAAAAAATGTATTTATCTCTTGTGATAACTAGATAATGGGAAATAACTTCTTCAGAAAGTAGACTTGTTTTATTATCTACTTCATGGACTTGAATCACTTTGGTATGGATACTGGGTAGTGATCCTTAGAATTCTTTTTGGTAGATTGGAACTGAGAACCAAATTAGAATTAGAAAATAAAATCAAAGGAAGGGAACTCCCATAAGGAAAAAGCTCCTCCGTCTTCATTCCTGTCCTGGTATCCCCAATAACTACCAAAGGTCCTTAAGTTCTGTGAATGGGGCCAGTGGACTGTCTCTCTACTTTCGTTATGCATGCGATCTGATGGTAATGATCTGGATCAAAGATCAAACAGCCATGTACGTTGGGCTGTAATGAAAAACAATCCGTATCATCCATTCATCAGTTGTACCATTTTTATAATTTTCCAAAGTGTATTATTCTCAACCATTGCTTTGCCAGATGTTCTGGCAAAGTATATGTCCAGGTTTCCTATTGTTTTGTGTCCTAATGGTTACGAACTTTAACCCCGCGGGGGCTTATACTCTTGTTACTAAACATTCACTGTCATTTTGGCTAGGTCCTTAGAGGGAAGTAAACCTGGAATTGACTGAGGTCAGGGAAAACAATTTCTGTGGCAATTGGGTTAAAGTGTCTTGTTTTTGTGTGAATTAAATTAGTACTTTTTTTGTCATGGTTTGTTGGCATAGTTCATGCTAAATGAGTAAATTCAAGATCTCTATTTTCCCTAGAATTATATATATTTGCAATCAACAACGAACTTCTCTACTGATTTACTATTTGAATAGAAACATACTGATCTTAGGAGACCCCAAAGTGAGAGTGCCTCCAAAATTCCCAATACACTGCAGGTAAATTTCCCATGACATCCTTCTCAACATATTCAGTCCTCCCAAATCCCCATCTCCCCACCCAGGTGAAGTTAGAGGTTTCTTCTTGCATGATACCACATTACCTGTAAAACCTTTGTCATAGCACTCATGATATTATATGCTGACTGTTTTGTCTGTTTTCTCTTAGTAGACTTTGAGCTCCTTGAAAGCCAGAACTATGACTTATTCATCTTTCCATATCCCATGTCTGACATAAAATAGTAATTGATGCATTAAACACATGGAATGAATGAGGAGATACCTATAAGAATTTCATATGCTCCTTATGAAGAAATGCTATAGGGTGGGATGTGCATTTACTGTCAAGAATAACCTTATGTCTGAACTGGTAGTGACAAAAAGCAAGAAAGGAAAGCAATGAAATTTTCTAGTGCCCATTTAATGGTATTTAAGGCTGAAAGAAAAGCAGGAATTTTCTTTCTCTATTGTGTAAGTCAATTTGATATGGTGGATACTTTACAGCTCTTTGACTGCTGGGGCATTTTATGCATATGCAGTTACTGCTCAATCTCACCAGATAACATTTTTAAAAATAAAAGTGGAGCTAACTTCTGCAAAAAGCTGATATCATTCTGCCACTCAGAAATCTTGCACTGTATCAGAGTTGCTATACCAAATACCAGCCAGCATATCCAAGCTTGTCTGGAGCAATGAGCAGTCAGAATAGCAGTAGATTTCCTCTCAAAACTGCAGTTTAATTGAATAAGGTTTTACTTTCTCAGGCATTAGATAAAACACTGTTGGAAGGTATCATCACTAAGAAAAGGTAGAGTCTTTCTGTGTTTCTCCGCCCCCATTCTCTCAATATCTGCTCATTTCTACAACCTATGGTCTTCTAGTCAGCACACAAAATTTAGGAGAAAAATGTCTTATAATGACAGGATCAAAGAACTCCCAGAAATAGCCTAAACTTCATATAGTAAAACACATTAGGTTAAAATCTCATCTTTCACTCCAGGACTAAGAGAGTGTAAGCTAGATGATTCCCCATTCTTAAAGGTCAGTGTGACAGCAAAAATATGGTTATTACAAATTCAGTGTCAAACAATGTGCTAGGCTTCTGGTGAGTATTGAAAATAGAGTGAGGAATTGGTTGAAATGGGTTTATTCACAGTCTAGTGGGGGAAAGAGACAATATGATAAATTATAAAGACACCTGTTGGGGGCTTTGGGTTCTTGCAGGAAGATCATATATTCTTCCGTATCTTCTCTTGCAGTTACATTTGTTTTGGGATTTTATCACTTGTAACTGGAGTCCTCACTATTGTGGTCTCTTGGTCCTAGGAATATGAGACCATTGTTCCCTATTTTCTGTGCCCTGTATAGTTTCTCTCCTGGAATCTATGCCTATGTCCTGACCTTTGACCCCAGTCCTCTTGGTCTTGAGGCAGGATCAATACCTGCTGCCAGACAACAGCAGACATGCCTGAGTTTTGAAACCGGTCACTTGGCTTACCTGGTTACACACTCCTGGATTCTTCACTCCAGGTTCCCCTGTGTCTCTTCCTGGATCCAAACCACAGCTACCCAGTCATAGAATTCTGCTGGCAAATTGCTGAAAGCAGATGCCAGATAGGAACTTACGTCTTTTGTGTCAAAAGGTCAGCAGATTTATTGTGGTGTCATGGACCCCAAGGAGATACCTAGTTCTCTCTCTCTCTCTCTGGTTGTCACTTTTAAAGGCAATTAAAATAAATTAGGTCCAGTGAAATGAAAATTTAATTAAGAAAATTTTTTCTCATTTATTCATGGAACATTTATTCAGCCCCTCTGGGTGCCAGGCACTGTGCTAGGAATTGCAAATACAGAGATGCTCTCAGGTAATTGAGAGTTAGGCAGGAAGGCTGAGATAAAACCAATATCTACACTGCACTGTCGTATGGCTAAATAGACACTTTGTAGAGACAGAGAAAGACCAAGAGAACAGAAGAAACCTCCACAGAAGAGGTAACATTCCAGCCAGATCTTATAAGACAAGTACTTCATCGTAGAATAGGGAAACAGTTTTTGAAGACATTGCAGTGGGAAAGAACGCAATGTGATTGGGCAATGACTCTAGTGTAGGAAGGAGGAAAGAAAGAGGATTCAGGGGATTGACAGGATCTGCCTGAGATGTAAGTGGATTATTCTCCTCCTGCCTGTACACTTCCTGTTATGTTTCTCCTCTCCTTAATGAAAGAGAATCTCCACTTCCTTTTTGCCTGCCAAGGTCCAGAGTTTTAATAAGCTCACTATTCTCAGTTAAGTTCAACATGTTTTAAAAAAAAAAAAATTACATTTTTAACCCTGACCATTGATGCTAAATTTTATTAGATTGTAAACAACTGATACGAAAAAATGAATACAGTTTTTTAAAAGTGAAATTTACCCAGCATTTTACATTTAAGGAGTAGCTGAAATATTTGGTTCATCTGTCTCATGGTTTTCCCATCATACAAAATGGAGACCCATAGCTGGTACATAACTGCTCTGGTAACATACTTCGTATCTGTAAAATAGTCTCAACAGCTTATAACCTTCAAGGAGACCCTCTGTGTTCTTAAACTGAAATTCTTAAATGATGAGTAAGAAGATGATTCTCACTAGAAGCATTCACACTTTTGGAGTTTCAGTTTCTCAAGATCAACACAAAGAGTGCAATGCGCACCACCCAAAGAATGGACATATTTGAAACTCGGACTTAGGGGGGGAGAAGGGCAAGGGCAACAAATGTAACATAAACATCTGTACCCCCATGATATGCTGAAATAAAAAAAAAAAAAGATTAACAATTTGGCAAGAGACAGACTGAATCAGTGGTTCTCAAGCCGGATGTACGTCATAATCACACACGGAGCTTGTTGAAAATAAAGAGTAGATGGACATGGAAATGGAAGTTTAAAAAAAAATCCACAGATGACTTTTGTGCATAGCCAGGCTTGCAAATTTCAGGATCCAATGACTTCTTTGGATACATCCAATCATAAGACTATTAGATGATTTTCTGAGTGAATAACTAAATGATGTAAAAAAAAATCCACTTATTCAAGATTGTGAATTGTACATATATGAAAATAATTTGTTGGAATAAGATGCTTAAGTGTTTTTCTTAATTGTGAAGGACGGTTTAGAAAACTGTACTTTGAACTGTAACCATTCTGCTAATCTGGTTTAACAGAACATAAATCAAGATTTCATCTATTATTTTTGTTCTTCTTTTCTTAATTGAAAAATAAAAATTGTATATATTTATGCCATACAAAATGATGTTTTGATATAGGTATACATTGTGAAATGATTGAATCAAGCTAATTTACTATTTCTGTTCTTCTCATTCCAATTAGTAACACCTCTGTTGCATTTGGCTACTAATTCAAAAATGTGTTTCGCCCTAAGCAAACCCAGGCAGGAATGTGGCAAAAGTTTCCAAGGAGGAATGGGGAAGGAACAGGGAAAGAGGAAACTGGCATTGACACTAGAATAGAACTTGAAAATGAGCCAAAGGAAAAGACATGCAAGCACTGAGTATAATATTATTGCTTAGATATTACCTGTGGCTCTATGTGAACCGAATTGTCACTAAAGGCATAAAAGAGGTAATGGTTTTGAATAATCTGTGGCAAAAAGGGAAAGATTTAGGCAGCTGTACTTGAATATTCAGTAATTCAGTTACTCAGTAATTTTATGAGATTTATTTTTTAGAAAAATAATGATAGCAAAATTTGATTATCATCTAAATTTAGACTTGATAACTGAAGACAATGGTGTTGAAGCCTGGTCACCATAAACTCACAGGTTTTGGCAACTCTGACCCATCTGGAGGACTTTGTGGGAGGAAGTGAGATTTAGTGAACCAGAGAAAATAAAACTTGTTTTATTTCCTGTGTATTAGTCACACTAGTCCTGTGACTTGTACAAGTTGTGGATCTTAGGTGCAATCACACAACTGTGAAATGGGGAGTATACCAACCCTGCTTGCTTTAGGAGATAATGAGCAGAAGCAAATGTGCTTATCTGGGAAATGAAATTTCAATGGATAGTAAAGCTGTATTATGTCAGGGGTTCTTAAATATCCAAAGCATGCATTCATATTAGATGGGCTTTTTTCAAAATCTCTTTTCCTCTTGACTGTGTTGATTGCATTATTGTCAGGAAATGTGGCTGATATGACCACCTATTTAGAATATACTAAGATTTTCTTTTTAGACTAATAAATGGTTAAGTTTTTCTGAAGTTGCCATATGTATTTGAGAATAAAATGTATTTTCTGCTGAGCAGTTTTCTCTCTCTAATCAAGTTTTGTGATCACAGTGTGTTCATCAAAGACATGAAAGCCTCCTATTTATTTATTTATTTATTTGTTTGTTTAATTATTTTTGTCACTTTGATTTGTGTGTTAAAATCTCCCGCAATGATTATAGATTTGTTTTCTTTTTATTTCAGGATATTATGGGGGTACAAACATTTTGGTTACATGTTATGACTTTGCCTCACCCAAGCCAGGATTAGAGGCGTGCCCTTCCCCCATTCAATGCTCACAGCATCCATTAGTTGTGAGTTTACCCACTCCCACCCCCACAACCCCCAATGAATATTACTACCAAGAAAAAGAGGAGTATTTCCTATACCTAATAACATAGCTTCAAAAATATATAAACTGAAACTGGTAGAGATACAAGGAGAACTTGGTAAATCTATAATCATTCAATTAGGTACAGGAAATACTCTTCCATTTCTTTTTGAATGTTTTTTGCCTCTCAATTAATTTTGTCAGAAATTAAAATTGCTGTACTTGCTTTCCTTTTTGTAGTGCTAATCTACAATATAATTTCCCCTTCCTTTATTTTCAAGCTTTTTGTGTCATCCTTCTATGTGTCTCTTGTAGACAGCACAGAAGTAGACACTACTAACCTTATCAGAGTCTTTGAGAATATTGTCTTTCAATAGATTTTTATTCAATTACATTTATTATAATTTCTATTATATTTTAACTTAATTTTATTTTCTAATTTTTTGTTATCTAGTTACTGTGGTTTGTTTTTTTTTTTTTTTTGGCTTTCATTCTTACTTTTCTGCTTTTTCTTTGGTTGTTTTTCTTTGTTTCCTTTAATGATTTGGAAATTATATCTCCTATTCTATTCATCCATTGCTTATCTTTACTTTTTTATGTCCTACTGGTTTTATTTTTATTTTTAAAGTAAAACTTATAATTAACTATAATATCCATACAGAAATATATACAAAAAAATTTTCGCAAATCAAATGTCCTTGTGTAACCAGAACCCAGATGAAAATACGAAAAATTAACAGCAACTCAGAAGCCTCTCTCTTGTGTCCTCTGAGTCACTGTACTGCTCTCAAGGGAAACCAATGTCTTTGGTTCTAACACCCTAAATCAGTTCAGTTTTGCATATTTATGAACTTTATATAAATCCAATCATACTCTTTTGTGTTTGGTTTCTTTTGCTTAAAGTGGTATTTGTGAGATTTAGCCATATTGTTTCATGTAGAATAGTTTGTTCATTCTCACTGCTGTATAGCATATATAGTATTTCACTGTGTGAATATACTGCATTAGCTGTCCATTTTACTGTTGGCTGTTGGTGATCCATTTGGGTTGTGTCTTGCTGTTATGAATAATGAGGCTATGAACCTACTTGTACCTGTCTTATAGCGACTACATTACACATTTTAGTTGGGTATTATACCAAGGAGTGAAATTGGAAGTGTCATCGAAACTATATATTCAGCTTTAGTAAATTTTGAGTAGATTCAGTAGAAATGCTTTACCAAATGGTTGTACGCTCCTACCAGTAGTTAGTATATGAGAGTTTGGGTTGTTCCACATCCTTTCCAACACTTTATTTCCATCTTTTTCCATTTTAGTCATTTTAGTGAGGGGATAATAATATTCATCATTTTTTAAATTTGCATTTCCCTGATGACTATGAAGTTGAGTAATTTTCCATATGTACTGGACATTTAGATAAACTCTTGTGTGAAGTCTTTGCTAGAATTTATATCATGATATTTGCCTTTTTGCTTATTGCTTTGTAATCATTCTTTATATATTCTAGATATGACTCATCTATGGATATACGTATTACAAATATAGTCTTTGTTTAATGTCTTCATAAACTTAATTTTTATGTAGCTTAATTTTAATTTTAATTTTTGTACTTAATTTTTATGTAGCTCAATTTTTAATTCTTCCTTTCTGGTTAGTTCTTGTTGTATTTGATTTATGAAATCTTTCCCTATACCAAGGCCATGAGATATTTTTTTTTAGACATTTTATCCTTACATTTTTTAGTACACACATTTAATCATATTTTTCTGGGAATGTTAATAGTTACTCAGAACAAGAATACTTTTCCTTCCCTTCTCTCCATCTTCCTGGTCTCCTTCTATGTCAAGATCTATAAACTCAGTTTTAGATTGTTTATTTTTCTTCCTATTTCAGCATCCTACATATTGGACAATTAATGTACAGAGAAGTTAAATGTATCAGCTGGCTTTTTTTGGTATAACAAATAACTCCCAAATCTAGCAGTGTGAAATAATAATTCTGCTCATCTTGGCCCGGCTTGACTGATCTTGGCTGGCCTCACTCATGCATCTGCAATTAGCTGTTGGCTCACTGGGGCTGGGGAGTCTGCAATGGCCTCACTCACATTTCTGGTTATTGACTCATCATCTGAGGATACTGGGTGACTGGACCATGTGATCCCTCATTCCCTAGCAGGATAGTCTGGCCACATTTCCATGGAGGTAGCAGAGTTCTAGGAGAACAAGTGAAGCATTCCAGAGCTCCTGAGACATAACCCTGGTACAGTGTTGGTCCTGCCATATTTTGTTTATCAGAGCAGATCACAAGGCCAGCCAAGATTCAAGGAGTGAGGAAACAGAATCTGTCTCTTGATGGCAAATCACATTGCAAAGGATGAGGATATAAGGAAGGAGATTCTTGGGGCCATTCTGCAACAATAGGCCATTCTAAGTAACTTGCCACTGTCATACATTATCACAAGCGACGAGTCAGGGTCTGACCCAGGCAGCAGGACTCCAGAGGGCATACTCTTAACTACCTCGCTACACCACCTCTGAGTGCATGACATGTATCATTAGGTCTTGATGAAAAACACCTCGAAAGACAGGCTTGCTCCTGAATCAAATCAAAAACCCAAGGCTTTCATAACATGTTAGAGCGGATAGCTTAACCATTTATTGGTTAAGCTGTATTCTTGGGAAAATTACTCAAACTCTTTGAATTTCATTTTCCTCAATGAGAAATAATAGTTTAAGAATTAAGTAAGATAAAAAGGTACAGTCATTTCTGTTATAACACAATATATGCATTCCTAAAAATCACCCTGCAATGCAAATTCACACAATGAAGACCACAAGGCTTATGGGGAAAATAGGGTTAGAGGCAAGAATTAAAACATCGGTGATGCACATCAAGAGAGAGACAGGACCCGAATGAAAAAGTTGTGCTGTTTTACACATGTTAAATGGATAGGAAATACATAAATACTACAACAAATATGGCCCCTTACCTTGAGAAAGGCCCAAAGTTTGCTGGTGGAAAAGGGTTTCAGGAGGGTGTCAGTTTGTGAGTTACTGTGGACTGGTAGATGGAGGGTTTTTTGGAATTGGCTAAAATAATATCACACTGGATATGGATGACATGACTCATCACATATGTCATGAACGAAGGCAGCTGGTAGATGTTTGAAGCATTCCTTGTATGTGTTTTGTATACTCCTAGCAGTTTGTTTCAGCTGAGTGTACTTTTTCTGTATTCACCTAGTGTTTCTTGCAGAGAAAAATTGTGCATAAGCAAACAAAGTTCACGTTATGTTCAGATTGTTCCCTAATATGTCATTCATTCTGGAACAAGTTCGTGTTTTCAAAGCAAGCATTATAACAGAATTGACAGTAGAGTTGTTAGCATGCATCTAGCTCTTATTACCACTCAATAAATATTAGCTTGTTACTGTTAATGAGGCCACATTGAATGTACAAGAAAGACATATTCTATTCAATAGCATTAATGTATATGAAGAGAGAATGCTTGGGTGTCTGGCAAAGAATCTAGAGAAAGGAAAGGCCAGTGAGCAAGAATTGTCAATGTGTTTCCATCACTGACCAGTGAATCTGAGTGTCCCACTTTCTTGGCAAGTAAATCTCAATTTAGAGATGGATATGTCTGGCTTAATGACACTGGTTATTAAGGTCATCCAACTTCCACCTTCTGCTCCAAGTCCATGCTCACCCAGCAAACTCTGATTATGATTTACCTCCTTGTGTCATTACAAGGCTGCATTCTCCCGTTGACTTAAACATTCTGGACCACTTGACAGTTACATTTCTTAGTGTAAATTGCTAAATTGGCACTCTGCTTTATACATTGGTCCCTTGTAAATTCCCAGGGTTTAATCAATTACTAGCACACTGACACATTCCATTTTCTGGATCTGCAAAGCTGAGGAGCAGATATTGGGATGCCGTGACCTGCAAAGTGACTGCGCCCTGCTGGGCCTGCAAGCTGCCTCCTCAGATGACACATTTACCCACTCTTGAACTGCAAGTGCTGGCACATAATTTCATCAGATTTGGACGTGCATGCATAGGGTGTAAGGCAGGACCTTTCTAAGGTTCCTTCTCCTAAGGAATTAGGACCAATTTCTTCTTTCACTAAAAATTAGTTTCAATAGCTGGGATCTGAACTTCAAGCATAGCTTCTCCACTTACAACAACCTGGATTTTGGATAGCTGACTTTGAATGAATTTGCACCTGCAAATACTGATTTTCCTCTTTCTTCAGTGGGTAAATTACCTTAAAAAGAAAAAGACTATGACATTCATCTGTCTACTCTATTCCCTATTCATCTGGAACCAAGCTTGAACTAACAAAAGCACATATGATCAGTGTCATCAAAGGAAAAACTTGGGGAGAAATAGACTTTTTTCTTATTTTGCTTCATTGCAATACTGTCAGACATCTAACTCCATGACTGAGTCTGAAAGGCATCACTTTTTCTTTTTTCTTTTTAGAGATAGGGCCTTGCTCTGTCACCCAGGTTGGAGTGCAGTGGCGCAATCAGAGCCCATTGCAACCTCAAGCAGTCCTCCCACCTCAGCCTTGCAAAATGCTGGGATTACAGGTGTGTGCCACCAAGACCCACCTGACATGCACCACTTTGAAGATGCCAGGTTTGTGATCTTTCCTCTTACGAGTTGAGTGAATTTGTAGGTTCTACCTATAGATGAGTTTACACTAGTACAAACAAATCAGACATATTTGCAGATGTTTATTGTAGTTTCAAGGCAAAAATAATTAGCCCATTAGGTAAATTGGAACCATGACCATTATCTGAACTCTTTCAAAACTTGTATAGCTCAATGCTACCAATATCTGTCATCTAATAAGAATATTTTAATGTTTAAACTAATTCAATTGTAGTTCTTTTACTTCTAGAAGGAAACACCCATTTTTTGGGGGTGGAAGCAACTTCATTTTCTTTAAGTACTCACTCAATAACTCCCATAAGAGTCAATTATTTGTTTAACAAACATTTTCTAAATATATGAATTAAATTTCAGGCACCATATTGTCCACGTTGTGTGCTAAAGACATAACAATTATATGATCTTGGGCCTCTCACAACTTGAAGCCTAATTGAGGCAAAATACAAATAAATAAATACTTCTTATACAATTCATTAATTCATTTATTTGACAAATCTATATGGAGAACCAAAGTGCTAGAAATTATTTTAGACACTGGGAATGCAATAATCAACCTGAGACATAAGGTGCCTACTTTGGTAAAACTTGCACCGTAATGTAGGAAATAAACAGCAAATAAGTAAACAAATAAATGAGATAATTTTAGATGGCCATGAGTGCAATGAAGAAATCAAAGCAGGGTGAATTGATACAGAGCGAGTAGCGGAGGTGGTACTTTAAGATTATTAGGGATGGCTCATCTGAGTAGGTGATCTCTGTGCTAAGATCTGAATATCAGGAAACAGGCAGCTGAGAGGATCTGAAATAGGAGTTTTCTATGCAGATGAACAATAATTACAAAAGCCCTGAGAGAAGAATGCATTTGCCATGTTGGAAGCACCTTAAGCAGATCTGAGTGGTTGGAGCAGGACTGTGTAGGATGAGGGGTCAAGGACATAGGTAAAGACCTCAAGACCATGATAAAGCATTGATATTTTATCCTAAATGTGATAGGAGCTGGCAGGAGGTGTTGAGTATTGAAATAGCCTTGTTAATGGTTTTAAAAGATTACTCGGCAGTTTGTGCCTGGGGCTAGATGGAAATGGGTTGACAAGGTGGCTTTTGCTGTAACCTGGAGGGGAGGTGGTGATGGTGAAGGCAAACTCAGTCATGAATAGGGTTACAATGTGATTGGTTATAAAAGCTGTGTATAAAAAAATAGCCACAATAGCACAGATTCTGCTCTGAAATGTTGGGAGTTCATCACGAGGGCCCGTGAGCTGCTACATGTGAACTAGAGCAGGGATTCAGCGAACTTCTTCCATAAAGGGCCAGAGGATAAATTTAGACTTTGAGAGATATACGGTATTGGTTACAACAATTCAACTCTGTTGCTATAGCCCAAAAGCAGCCATAGACAATGCACATGTGAAGGAGGGTGGCTTTGTTCCAATTACACTCTCTTAAGAGAATCAATTAGCCAGCAGATTTGGCCAATTCTATTGATTCTTCCTCATAAAGTTTTCTATCTATTTATTACACTCTACATAAGTCTAGAGCCAACCAGAAAACAAAATATTGTGCATATTTAAAATTTAACAAAATGAATTGGTATCACCAGTAATGAAGCTGAGAAACTATATAGAGAGCAATAAACCCACTCAGGGATTAGCAACAACAAGATACTACTACCAACCCCAGGCAGGGACAGAGTGGGGACAAAGGAAGAATTTGGGGTTACTGTAGCCCAGGGATCTGAGTGACCAGTCAGAAAGCAGAATGTAGAATCTACATCAGACCTACCTGCAGGAGATGGAGCCTTAGAACAGACAAGGCTATTGCCGAGACAATGCCAAAACAGTGAAACAGAGGGAAAAATAATTTGGGTTCTTTCTTTCTCCTACCCTCCTGTCTCCTGCCGGACTTCTGCCCATCAAACTCAGCCTGAAGCCAATGACATGAGAGCCTGTGAAACAAAGCAAGAGAGCAGAGTGGAGGAAGGGCAAGGAGTGGGTCTGGTGGGAGCAGACCCAGGACTTGCTCATTTGCTCTGCCTTTTGCCAACACCCTGGCTCAGGTACTCGTTACTTTACACATGGTCAACTGGGATAACATTCCATTAAGTTTCCCATTTCCCAAACCAATTCATTCTTTAAGTTGCATTCTTCCACAAGATTCAGTATCAGTCAAACCCATAGCCAACTCTTATGGTTGAACTCAAATCCCACCTCTTTTTTGAAAACTTTTCGATCACTCCAGAAAACCATGGTAAACCCTACTTTGTCTGAAGCCCTGTTTGAGGCATCATTTCTAATAAGTCCTGAACATTTAATCACATATTCTCTTTTATTGGTTCTAAAAATTTCTTTCAAGCAGCCTATAGTTTTCTCAAGAGCAGGAACCATACCTTCTATTTCTTGGTGTTGCTTCTGAGGCTTACCATGTGGATGGATATAAGTAGGTGCCAAACTAATGCTGACTGATTGATTAGATATTGAAATGATAGACTCTTAAAGGCAAGAAGAGAATCTCATTTGCTTAATTCATATTCTTTTGAATAGTCACAAAGAAAGTAAAAAATCAGAACCAGAAATCGACTAAAATAGAGAAAGGTTTGCAGAGTGAGGGAGGGGACTTGAAGTCCTTTCCTAGAAGTAAAACTGAGTGAGGGAGCACACACGCACGCACACACACACACAGCCATTAGGATGGAAAGAGTGAGCAGAAGGTGCTCTGGTTACAGGTATAGGGTGAAATGTACTTATTCGCACACAGCACAACAAAAACATGCTGTAGTTGGTTTTACCAATGTAAGTATTTTCAAATATGCTGGAGGACAGTTACCAGGGAAGTCTCTTGTGACCTCTCTGAGGGACCTGCCAGCACCATGAGTTGTCTGCCTCTCCTTGGAAGAAAGCCTGACTCAGAGTTGCCTTCCACAGGCCCATGCTATCCCTCTGTTATGTGAGCTATTTGGAGGAAAAGAGTTTGGGTTTTGTCCAACTGAACACCAGGAGCGGTGTTCAGGCTGCCTCAGAGCCTGGTGATCCAAAACTTCCTTGTCATTCACAGCCAATTGCACAGCCTCAGCTGAGCTCATTCTGGATGGCCTGGGATATCCCCCTTCAGTGACTCAGCTTCAGCTTTCACACTATGCAACTCTGTGCAAACATTTTCCTTACACATCCTGGATAAGTAACAGAATGGCGTAACATACACTACACTGGCATTTCCATTCTCTGGCGTCCATCAATAGCCCTGCCACACAGTCTGTATGGATGCCCTTTGCAGTTATGCCAGAAATAAGTTCTTGTTGGTTTCTTACAGTGCCTGACAATCTTTGAAACTAGCACCCAGCCATCCAGATCAGAGGGCTTGCAGGACATGGCCAGGAAAGAGCTGTGGAATAAAATAAAGAACGATGCCAGTGAGGTCTCAATGGCTCTGTGCAGAGAACCTTGTCTGAAAGATGCACTCCCAAGGCACAAAGTTCTTGCTTTTCCTTACAAGACACAGAGAGTAAAAGTGCAGTGATGTGGGGGAGGTCAGCAGGGACTCCAGGTGACACTGGAAACATGACAGAAGGTTTTGCAGTAATTTGGTTTATACATGTGATATCACTCACTGCTCTGCTCCTTCAACCTGTTCACCTGAGGACTTCTAAAGGGAAAGTTACCTTATCTAGGATCTACAGCTTCTAGGAAACATTTGGATTATAGGTGTAATTACTTCGAAGGATTCTCAGAAATATTTGTGACGGGCAACCTTCCTCTCCGGGCAAGAGTATTTTCAACTAGAGAGCAACGGGGAGTCTTCAGAGCAGTTTTATGGGATTGATGGAACAGCAGTTGCACTCTCAGTTGACTGGTGACACCTGGAACACCTGGGTTCCATGAACAATAGTTTCCTAACAGTGAGAAAGGACTCAAGTTTGGAATGTCTTTGGTGAAAGTGAGTCCTTGAGTGATTTAAGCCCAGGCATGCCTAGTAAGCAGGGAATGACAAGATTGGGGTTTTGTTTTCCAGGTGGATCATATGACTCTTGAATTCCCTTTTAGTCTCTAAATTTAAAGGTAAGAGAATTTTTGTGGAACATCTTTATTATCACTTCTCGGCCTTTTGGCTAGGATCAAGTGTAGAACATCCTTATTAACAGCCCTGAAAAATTCTCTTATCTGTCTTTGACTTTACTGCATTGTTATGGAGCTGCATGTCTTTATCACTTCAGATATAAGTTCCTATTTTCTTAGTTAAGAATGTAGGGAAACACGAGGACAGAGTGGCAACAGAAAAGCCTGAGAGGCAGTGTTGGGAAAAAAAATCTTTTGTAGGATTATAGATCTTATGGGAATTTAGTTGTCCAGTTGAGTTTAGGATTTTGGACAATTGCCTACAATCTGTGCAGCTGAATATGAGGAATTTCAAGTGCAAAGTTATGCTCTCCATCCTTCCTCCTTGTCCGTATGGCCACAACGAAGTTATATAACTGACAAGATATTTTTATAGATTTCCTCAGTGGGATAGCACATTGATCATTTGGGGGTTTATTGAGGAAAATTGTCAAGCAGTTGATTGACACTTCCACATTTGTGAGTTGACCCCATTACTAACTTGGTTTGAATAACTTGACAGCACAGAGTGCCAACAGTTCATGATCTGATGGATCACTTTTAGACAGGGAAGAAACTAAATTATCCTTCAAACTAGTTGATAAGGTTGAAATATGTAAAGAGATGCAGTTTTCTTCTTGGAAAATGTTCACTATAATATTTGAATCATAATATAGTAGACTCCTAGAGCAGGAAGATTAATGATAATCTGGTTGAATAAAATTAAGCCCCTCAGTAAAATGAAAGAATTGGGGCAATTTTATGGATGTGATAACTCGAAACCCTCCTGCCTTGCACTATCAGTATGGACTTAGTTGCAGTTTTGGAACTGATATCTTATTTGGTGCCTGGGGAAAATGACATTTTTCAAAAACAAACACACAATCCAAACCAACAACCAATTCAAGATTAATGTGCCATTTGTGAGCTTCATTTTATTTAACCTTGTCCTTGTAAGTTAATGGGTCAAGACAGAAAGAAGTCCATTATGAGAGCTGTCATTTCTTTGAGTTCATTGAATCTGCTTTTGCAGAACAGTTCTTTCTCCTTTAGCTGAAGGAGAACTTCAGCTACTTTTTTTGTGCAAAAGTTTTGTTTATAATATTAAATTTTATAGTGGACATTTTGTGAGGTAGACAATTTTTATAAAGTTTTATTTTATTCTTTTAAAAATATTTCTTTGGCTTCTTGCGTAAGCCTTAAAAGCTTTGAATTGTCGCTACATGAAATTCATTCCTCCTTTGCAAAAAAATTGAAGGAGCCAGTTGATCATAGTTAACATATCAAATATGAAGATTATTTCTCCTGCATTTTGCTAAACCACTTTTGCCTTTTGTTTTCATATACAGTTTTCTTTATCCCATTGTTTATAGGCAATGCAGAAACTCAGAATTATCTAAAGGCTTCTAATTTTCAGTAATAAAATAAAATAGAGAATCTTTTAAAGGAGCAGAAAATATAGGGAAAGCTATTACATACAATCTTCCCAAAATAGTTGCAGAATTGAGGAGTGCATGAGGTTTGGGGTTCTATTTTCTAGATAATCACTTTTATTCTATACTTCATATTGAATATTTTTACTCGACCATTGTAAATGCTTTCAATCAGTTGTAAAATGTTTTTGGCTTCCCACTTTGGTTTAAAAATATATTTCTCAACTGTATATCCATTAGCAAAAGAATGAAACTAGATCTCTATCTCTCATCGTATACAATGCTTAACTCAAAATGGATTAAAGACCTAAATATAAGACTTAAAACTATAAAACTACAGAAGAAAACATAGGGAAAACACTATAAGACATTGGTCTAGGCAAAAATTTTATGGCCAAGATCTCAAAAGCCCAGGCAACAAAGACAAAAATAGGCAAATGGGACTACTAAAAAGCTTCTGTACAGCAAAGGAAACAATCAACAAATTGCAGAGACAACCTGTTGAATAAGAGAAAATATTTGCCAACTATTCATCCAACATGGGACTAATATCCAGAATATACAGGAACTCAAACAACTCAACAGCAAAATACCTAATATTCCCATTTAAGAGTGCACAAAGGACGTGAATAGACATTTCTCAAAAGAAGACATACAAATGGCCAACAGATACATGAAAAAATGCTCAGTATCACTAATAATTGGGGAAATGCAAATCAGAACCACACTGATATATCACATTACCCCAGTTAGAATAGCTATTATAGAAAAGACAAAAGATAACACACTGGGGAGAATGTACAGAAAAGGGAACTCATACACTTTTGGTAGGAATGTAAATTAGTATAGCCACTATGGAAAACAGTATGGAGATTTCTCATAAAACTAAAAATAGAACTACCATGTAATCCAGCAATCCCACTACTGGAAGGTAAGTCATTATATCCAAGGGATACCTGCATCCCCATGTTTATTGCAGCACTATTCGCAATAGCAAAGATATGAAATCAACATGTGTCCATTAGCAGATGAACAGATAACATGTGATATATATACACAAGAGAATACTATTTGGCCATGCAAAAGAATGATATTCTGTCATTTGCAGTAACATGGGTGGAACTGGAGGTAATTATGTTAAGAGAAATAAGCCAGGCCTAGAAAGACAAATATTATATATACTTACTCATATGTGGGAGCCAAAATAGTTGATCTCATGGAGGTAGAGACTAGAACGATAGTTACCAGAGGATGGTAAGGCTGTGGAGGGTGGGCTGAAGGGAGACTGGTCGATGAGCACAAACATACAGTTAGTTAGAAAGAATAAGTTCCAGTGTTGGATAGCAGAGTAGAGTGACTATAGTTAACAACAATGTATTGTATGTTTCAAAATAGCTAGAACAGAGGACTTGAATTGTTTCCAATATATAGAAATAATAAATACTTGAGGTGGTGGATACCCTAAATAGCCTGA
>NW_012152285.1:5719431-5730598 GCF_000956105.1 Propithecus coquereli
GGTGCCCTCTCTGCAGCCCTTTCTCTGAACCACCACCATTTACCTCTGCTGCGGCTGTTTCCTTGAGGCTGTCTCCTCTCAGGAAGGGGGCACAAGCCCCCTCTGGGTTCAGCTTTCTCCTCTACCTACAGTTTACCTGTGTCATTATATCATTTCCTCTCTTTTGAAGGGGGCTAGGAAGAAGCAGGGGTAAAAGGGGTTTTTGCATAAGCCTCCCCAGACTCTAGAACCAGAAAGCTTTTCACCTGTTTTCTGTCATGTAGGAGTTTCCTCGCATTGCATTGCTGCTTTATACTACAGATTATCACAAAACTCTTCTCTTGTGATGCGTAAAGATGAATTAGGCCAACTTTGAAAAATATTTTTCTCTCCTGAGAAAATTTTGTTTACTAGTGTTACCTATTCCAAGTTTTACAGGTGAGTAAAATTCACTTGGGAGGCAGGAAAGCAATGTATTCTCTTGAGGCTGGAGCCTGCAGTACCACACTTATCTGCAGCTGTTGAGAAGGAAAAAGAGGTTCATTGGGGTCCTTGGTCCCCTCTTGTGGCTTGGTTAGGGAGTGGGGGCTTACTTTCAAGGTAGGGCTACCCACTGGATGTCCAGCCAGGAGCTGCCAGGTACCTATGGTTTCCTGGAATTCCAGTTCAGATTTCCCAAACCTAGAGCCTTGATTGCAGACTTATCCTCCTAGATCTATTTCTTCCTCCTCCTTACTTGATTTTTCTCCCAATTTCCCTTGCCATCTTTCTCCCTCCTCCTTTCTTCTATCTTCTTCTCTCTTCCACCTCCTCTTCCTTCTTCTCTTCCTCTTCTTCATCTTCTTCCCTCACCTCACCAGCCCCTCCTTCTTTTCCTCTTGCTCCTTCTCCTTCTTGTTCTTGGTTTTCTTCCATTTACCCCTCATCTTTTAATCCTATTTGATTCCTTTTCTTTTCTCACCCTTTCTTCCTCAACCTCACCTTTATTGCTATTCTGCTATGATTTGAATGCACCCTAAAGGTGGAAACTTAATCCCCAATGCAACAATGTTGAGAAATGGGAGATCTAAGAGGTGATTAGGTCACGAGGGCTCTGCCCTCATAAATAGATTAATGCTATTATTGCAGGAGCGGGTTGGTTGTCACCAGAGTGGGTTCCTGATAAAAGGATGAGTTTGGCCCTCTTCTCCTCCCTCTCTTGCCCTCTGTCTCCATGTAATGCCTTCCACCGTGTTACAATCTAGGAAGAAGGCTCTCACCAGATGTGGCCCCTTGATCTTGGACTTCCCAGACTCCAGAACCATGAGCCAAAAAATTTTTATTGTTTATAAATTACCCAGTCTATGAAATTTTGGTACAGCAACACAAAATGAACATGCCTTTCCCCCTCAGTGTGTTGTTTCAGTTGCTAGAATATTCTAGTTCTATATCAAAGCCTCATTCTTAAAAAACTTTGTTGCAGTTTCCTAGAAGGAAGGACCATATATTAATCCAGGCAGCTATAACAAGGTACCATAGACTGTTTGGCTTATAAACACAAGAAGTTTGTTTCTCTCAGTTCTGGAGGCTGGCAGCCCAGGATTAGGATGCCAGCATGGTTGGGTGCTGGTGAGGGCCCTCTTCCAGGTTTGACATGAGCCATCAAATTCATGTTGTATTCTCACATGGTGGAAGGAGGGAAGAGAGCTCTCTGGGGTTCCTCTGTACAAGGGCACTAATTCCAATTATGAGGGCTCCATCCTCATGACCTAATTATTTCCCAAAGTCTTTACTTCCTAATACCATCAATTGGGAATTAAGATTTCAACATATGAATTTTGGGAGAACACAAATATCCAGTCCATTGCAGACCAGTTATGTGTCCACTGGCTATAGTTGTAAGGGATACACCTAAGAAACACCACTTTGGACCTTTCAAGGAGCTTCTACTTTGATGAGAACCTTTCTACTAAAGATAAACCAAAGACCCATGGAGTATTAAAAATTGGAAAGAAGTCATCTAATTTACCCATCTATTTCCTTGACAAATGAAAAAATTAATGACCAGAGAGGGAAAGAGGTTTTCTCCAGATCGGGAAGCCAGCTTGTGTCAGAGCTAGGATGAGGCCCAGGTTTCCCCACCCTGAGTGCTCTTTCCATCACCCAGTGATTCTCATTTGATTGACCATGTACCACGAGAGGGGTATGGAAATATTTGAGGTGGGTTGGGGGATTTTATAACAGAAATTACATCAACTTCCTTCCTCATAAGATCTCTGCAATTAAAAATCTGCTATTAAAATGGCATATGAAAGAGAATCCAATAAGCATTTAAATATCCTCTTCAGACAAAAGTGTTCATGTTTCTTTCAAGGGGAAACCAAATTCTTTGATAATGAGTGGACAAGACATTTTGTTAAGAATCATTGTCTTCACCAATTAGACTATCCCTGGTGTATGCTTCACTTTCATAGGGAAGGTGATTGCCTTTGACAAGTTTGCTACCACCCCTCTCCATAGCTATAGTCTTCCAGTCACTATGATACCAGACAATTTTACATCAAACATTTAGAAAACCATCCAAGTTGTTGATTTGAGTTGGCAGCTTCCTGAGAAGGTATGAAGACAGTGCTGTGGATGCGATCCAGTCTGTATTTACGCTGCAGTCATCCGTGTAGTATGAACCCATTTTGGTTTAGTGCATGGTCTACTGCACTAAGGAAATCCTGATAGTAAAGCCAACTTGACATAGATGTTCTGGCTAGCTCCAGATCACAATCAGCACCTCCAGTTGGGCTTGGTGATCATGTGATCATCCCCCATTTAAGTGGGCAGGCAGCATAGACTTTTGGCACAGAGATTAGTCTTTGGATTCTTTTTGAATACCTGTTCTGTTCTAGCACTTACTAACCGTTTTAATTTGAGAAAGTTGCCTGACCTCTCATTCTCAACTTTCTTGTCCTTAAACTAGAAATAATAATAGACCTATTTAGGATGTGTGTGTGTGTGTGTGTGTGTGTGTGTGTGTGTGTGTGTGTGTTTGGAATACATAGAAAATACCATGGAATGTGTTATTAGTGGTGTGGCGGAGTTAATGCTAAACAACTGTTAGTAGTTAGCCAATTGTTGTACTGAACATTATTATTTTCTCTTCATCATCTCTTCCCAAGTTTAAGAAGGTTAGTTATGTGAAAGCACCTAGCATAGCTAGGGTCTTTTTGTAACATGTCTAAAAAAGTTAGGAAGAGGCATATTCAAGACTTGATTCTGGATGACCTTTTTATTTTCCATAGTAATATTGCAAAGTCCATCCAATAAAGCTGTCTAAGCATGGAAAATATACACATCAATCTGTATATTTGCTGAGTTCAAAACACTTATGGCTCTGCTAAAAGCTTCATATGTTTTTCTCATTGAATCTTTACAGAAACTCAAACTCTCAAGGAACGTTAAGTAATTTGCTCACAATCATACAATTGGGAATGGGTTAGGTGAAATTTGAATGCTTTCTATAAAATAATGCCATCCTTACTATAACAAACAAAACCACATGGAAGCAGAGACAAGCACCAGATTTCACTCGCCACTGACTTCGTGGTCCTTTCTCCTGAATTCTCATTAAAAGGGCAATAGCGATTTCTTTCCTAAGTGACCACAGATTCCTGGAGTGCTTTCTGAAAATTCAAAACCTTAGTTTTCTCCAAATCGGGCCCTTCTGCTTCACCTACAATGTCCATCCTGACTCTGGATGATGTCACCAGCCCCTACCTCATCGCTCAACTCTGCTCCTCTTTATGAGATTTGGAAAAGACTGAGATGGCCAAGGCCTAGGTGATGAAGACTGGATAGACAGATCTTAGGTCACACTGGGCTACTTTTGGCCTAATGAAAATATTTGGAAATTTGCCCTGAACAGTAGAGAAAAATGGTCAAATTAGACTCCCCATCAATTGTATGTTGTATGGCAAGATTAAGGTGAGTTAGAAAAATAATGGCCAATGCTCAAATGCTTGTTTTCTACAATTATCTTGGGTCCCATCACTGAAGGCAAGACCACTTAGCCATTGTAATTTGGCCTTGCAATAACTTCTTTGAAATGTACAGTTTTTATCTTTTCAAAGGGGAATATTATTCCTTAATGTTTGTATAACAATTTAAATGCAATTTTATACTCATAAACCTTTTTGTTTTTATGTTCTTTGTCGAAAGCTGAAGGTAAATACAAATAACATTTGAATAGTATATGCTAATAAAATTCATAAAATGAAAAATGTTTATAATAGGGTTGAAAAATCAATGCCATCAAACCCTATATATTCTAAAAACCCATACTCATAACATATTATTATTTTAAGAATTGTGACATTTGAAAGCTGCTAGTATGTCTTAAGTCCTTCCAAATTATATAACCTGAGAATATTAAATAATTATTTCTTTTTATTTTTGTCACTAGCTATTTCAGGAATAAGGGAAAGACAATTATGCAAATGGACCTGGGCAACTTGCTAAAAGATCACAAATCACTGAGAGCTGTACAAGTGCCTATATCTTATGTTAGATGTATCTCCTCAAAGAGTGGAAAATGGATCTTTAGTTTTTCCCAAAGAAAATTCAGAGTATATTTAAGCTCTCAGAGTTTCAAATTCAGAACACAAGCCAACCCCAGAATTAGGGGAGGGCTTTTTTTCTTTTTTTGTCATTCTCCAAAATAAAGAAGAGAACCAGTGTCAGGGTACCAAGGACTGTATTATACAAATAATTTTTAAAGGCACAGTCCATACAACTAATGAACTAGAGAAAATTAAAGAGGAATTCAGAAAGTCAGCCCTTTAGTTTTTCTGAGTCCTGAATTTCCCAGAAAATTGTTCAAATTGTCCTTATACTTTGCATAAGCAGATAGCCATCATTTTGTAGGGACAAAAGCAACTTTTGGATTTCTTTAGTTCATTTGTTAACTTATTTTATGGCTCTATATGAGTGATGCGAGCCATTCATATGTATAATTCAGCCCCACACGGAGGTCAAAGTTTCTAGATTGTGACTACAGAATCTTGTCTTCTATACAAATCTGCTAAACACAATGAGAAAACAAGGGAATAAGAGCTGAGTAACTCAGAAAAAAGACATACAAATTCTGTGTATTAAATATAAATCTAGTACACCAGCTGGTGAGGAGTGAAGAAAAACTAAAAATAATACTGTCGATTTTAAATAGTAGAAGCCAAGACATGCCAGTAAATATTCACATTCAACTAACATTTATTGAGTGCCTGCTGCACATGAGAGCCCATGTGAAGTACTTCATGTGCATCAGCTCCTTTCATCTTCACAATGGTGCTGCAAACAGAAAATAGATATGAATTTTGTACACAGAAGGAGACTGACGTACCTAGGAGTTAAAGAGCAGTTTCAAGGTCTTCCAGCTGCTAAGTCTAGCTTGGTTTTAAAGTGGAATTTTCTGCAGAAGAATGAAACAGGACCCCTCTCTTGTGCCATATATAAAAATTAATTCAAAATGGATAAAAGACTTCAATGTAGGCATGACACCACAAAAATGCCGGAAGAAAATGTAGGAAAAGCCCTTCTAGACATTGGCCTAGGTAAAGCATTTATGACTAAGACCCCAAAGGCAAATACAGCAGCAACAAAAACCAAATGGGATGTAATTGACTTAAAATGGTTCTGCACAGCAAAGGAAATAATTAACAGAGTAAATAGACAACCCACAGAATGGGAGAAAATATTCACAAACTATACACCCATCAAAGGTTTGATATCCATAATCTACAAAGAACCCAAAGAAATCAGCAAGAAAAAAAAGAAACAACCCCATCAAAAAGTGGGCAAAGGGCATGAACAGAAGTTTTTCAAAAGAAGATAGACAAAGGGCCAAGAAACATGAAAAAGTGTTCAACATCATTAATCATCAGGGAAATACAAATTAAAAACCCAGTGAGATATCACCTTACCCTTGTCAGAATGGCCATTATTAAAAAGTAAAAAAAAAAAAAACAAAAACAAAAAAAACCAGATGAGATCTGGCGTGTTCAGGGCATAAAAAAGTCCCAAAACAACAAATGTTGGCAAGGATGCAGAGAGATAGGAACACTCATACACTGCTGATGGGACTGTAAACTAGTACAACCTATATGGAAAGTAGTATGGAGGTACCTCAAAGAACTAAAAGTAGAACTACCATTTGATCCAGCAATCTCACTAATGAGTATTTACCCAAAGGGAAAAAAATTCTATAAAAGAGACATCTGCACCCAGATATTTACAGCAGCACAATTCACAATTTCAAAGATATAGAAACAACCCAAGTGCCCATCAATACATGAGTGGATTAACAAAATGTGGTATATGTATCCTGTGGAGTACTGCTAAGCCACAAAAAATGGCGAACTAAATACCTCTTGTGTTATTCTGGATTGAGCTAGATCCCATCCTTCTAAGTGAAGTATCACAAGAATGGAAAACAAGCACCACATGTGCTCACCATTAAATTGGTACTAACTGATCAACACTAATGTGCACATATGGCAAGTAACATTCATAGGGTGTTGGGCAGGTGGGAGGGAGGAGGAGTGGATGGGTAAATCCACACCTAATGGATGTGGTGCGTGCCGTCTGGGGGATGGGCGCACTTTTTGGGCAGTGCAAAGGCAATATATGTAAGCGAAGCATTTGTATCCCTGCAATATTCTGAAATATATAAAAAAAAAAACGAAAAAGAATATTAGTACAGACACATGAAAAAAAACAGCCAAAAAATAATAGATGCTGGAATCAATGCAGAGAAAGGCTTATACACTGTTGGTGGGACTGCAAATTAGTACAACCTCCATGGAAAACAGTATGGAGATTCCTAAAATAATAAATGTAGACTCACCATTTCATCCAGCAATCCCACTACTGGGTATCTACCCAAAGGAAATTTATTGCAGCACAATTCACAATTACAAAGATGTGGAACCAACCTAAGTGTCCATCAATTCATGAATGGATAAAGACAATGTGGTATACTATACACCATAGAGTGTGACTCAGCTATAAAAAGGAATGAAACGACGTCATTCACAGCAACTTAGATTTAACTGGAGACCATCATCCTAAGTGAAATATCTCAGGAATGGAAAAACAAACACCAGGTGTTCTCACTAACAGTGAGAGCTAAATGATGGGTACACATGGGCACAAAAAGATGTACAGGACATTGGAAACCAAGAAGTGGGGAGGGTGGGAGGAGGGTAAGGGGCAAAAACTTACCTATGGGGTACAATGAACACTATTCTGGTGACAGGTACACTGAAAGCCCCGACTTGAGCATTGTACAAGATATTCATGTAACAAAAACATTTGTACCCCCTTAATATTTTGAAATTAAAAAGTGGAGTTTTCTAACTCTGCTATAGGTAATTTTCTCCCAGAAGCAGACTCTGAGCCAAGGATTTGAGTGCAAGTGATTAAAAATAGGAGAAGCCAGTAAGGGAGTAGGGGAGCAGGATAGGACAGGAAGGAAACCAGGCCAGGCACAATTTTTAGTGAAGTTCCAGATTTAGATTTTGCTTTGCAGCAAAGAAGCCAAGATTTTGTGCTGCCTCATCAGTCAGTGTGTGGGTGGCCGAGGCACTTTCCTCTCTCCAGAGTAATCCTCGTAGGTAGGACCATTCAGTAGCGAAGCAAGAAGGAAGCAGAAAGCAGAAGGCGGATGCACAGGGCAGGTTAAAGAGTATCATCAGTGCCCACTATAGACAGGCTCGAAGTATCGCACTTTCTGCTATGATTTGTGGGGTCTTTTTATTTATTATAACTTTAGAATAAATTTTATTCCCCAAATCATGGAAACAAAAGTGTAACATAAAAAAAGCACCCAAATGCAAGACAAATACAGGAAAGACAGGTATTTCAGAGAACATCTTTGAAGACTGTAATTAAGCAATTTCTTTAGTTCAACAGAAACGCCGACAGCTTCACGGAGTTTGTGTGACATGCACTGTTTTCCCTTCAGTGTACCCAGGACTGAAGGGGAATAGGACGCAATTTTTGTTGTTTGCTTTGTCTTGTTTTGTTTGCTCCCCTCTCCTAATTTCACATTTTTGTAAGCCTATATTTGGATGTACCAAGAACAATTTGTTGGTGTGATAAATATGTCAAGCAGAATGAATTCACTATTTCTTAATAAATTGAATTACTAGTACTCACATCTTGCTAAATATTTAAAAATGTTCTTCCCATCTTTGTTTACTTTCTAAAACTTCTCTTCATGTCTTTATTTCCACTGGATGTGGGCAAATAATTAATTGAAACAATGATGTTTCTGTGAATGAGCTGTGTCAGTACTCTTTAGTATTGATCATCACGTCATCAATTACTCATGAGAGCATACCTACTCCAAGACCCCTCTTATAACCAGGAGACTGGTCATCTCTACTTCTTTCCTCACCTGTTCCAGATGCTATTATGGGCTATGAACTTGTGTGACACCTCAGGCAGGAAACAGGTTAGCTATGTTAGCATTTCACTGGGAACCAGAGCCTTGACTGCAGTCAGTTATGGATCTTCCACTAAAAACTGTAAAAGGGTTGGCTAAGAATGACTAAACTCACTTGATGGTATAAACTATATGTAGTGCTCCACATAGCTAATCTAGCAAATGATATATAATGCGTAATGTGGTTCTAAGGCTAACTTTCCATTCCCCTTCCCAAAGAATTGGTAGAAATACCTCTGACCTTGTCTCATTGTGTCCTCTTCTTCCCATGTCATCCATGACCTTCATTACTCATTGATCCTTACTCCAACTTATTCCGTTTCCCAAAACAGAATGTGTCAGAAGGGGTACTTCATTTCGATTAGGTTTTATTTTATAGAGAAGTCTCTCCTCCTGTAGTTGTTCAAAGTACATACTTTTGATATAGGGCTTCAACTGGCTCTCCTAAATTCAACTTACACCATTATTTAGTATAAGAACATGAGGAAGGCTGGTCCTTTTCCAACACATGCTCTATAACAAGCTATCTATAACTACCAGTCACACCAGCAATAGCCTCCCTCTCCTGCACTGTACATCCTCTGACTTTTGCTCTCCAAGTGATGTTATCAGTGTGTATTGGGGAGGTTGGAGTTCCTGTATTTGGATAAGGGATAGAATAAATTCTAGGTTTACTAGCACCTAAAATATTTCTCTCCCAGTGCAAAAAGTGCTTGTTTTCTGTCACAGTTGTGCATCAGGAAGCACGCCTTACTGATGCTTTTATGGTTGCCCTGTGTGGGTTTCACAGAGGTGCTCTGTACATGGAGAGGGCCCAAGGTTAAGACCATGACTGTGCACATCTACCTGCACTATCGCTCTCCAGGGAAATGTAGGCTGGGAATTATAATCACATTCGCGGGCCAATTCTCAGAATATCTGCCCATATAAAAAAGAGAAATAGATGCACTGACATTTCTTTTAATAATCAGTATAGTTGGTGAAATATAACCTGTCACTCATCACTAATCAAACATGAAGGTTTCAAAGTTTTTGTGACTCCAGAAAAGGTGCTTATGCCTAATTTGTAATCAGTTCCAGAAAAGTAAGTGTCATTTCATAGATCAAATACAAGATAGTCGAACTAGGATATATTATAATAACATCACACAACTATATTTTTTAAATCATATGAAGCAATAAATTGAGATGGATTAATAATTGGAGAGAAGCTGAGAAATGTTAGCCATATAAAAAGACATTTACCATCACAAATGCAATTTTCTAACAAATAATACTGATTGCTTCCATTATAGGAGAAGCCAGAATCTTACAAAGGGGAGAAGTATTTCATAAGCATTTTTTAAAAGATGCTAAAATTCCATATAACTCTTTCTACTGTCAGCTGAATGGAGAACTAAACTTTTATTCTCATATTAAATACTCTTTATCACTTGCCTATAAATATCACTTCTCATTTCTTGGAATGTGGGCCAATTTCATAAGCATATCCGTGCTATTTTGTTGCTTTGGATCAAAATTTATCACTTTCAACAAAGATTCAGGTATACTAAATTAAATAAACTACAGAGCTAGAGTTCCTTAGCACAGAGATGATTTGTAATACAGAAGTACTGTCACTAAAAAAAATCGTGATAGTAAAATATCATATAACTGTGTTATTTTAATGTAGCATTTAAATGACTTCACATGAATTTTGGAAGCAGCTCATGAAAAGGAGAGACCCAAACCTTTTTTTCTTTCCTGAAGATAGTATTGAGTTGATGTTTATTAAAAGTGATACAAAAGTCTAGTGATTTTTGTCATTCATCTGGAATGCAGACATCATGGGAAATGAACTAGTGCCAGGTAGAGCTTGATCTTTTTGCAGTTGATTCACATCTTTGTGCGTTTCCATATTGCTCAATCTTTGGAAGAATTTCTGGTCATTACCACCATTTTATTTCCAGGACAAAATAAGATTTCTAAACTTCACCCTCTCTCTTTACTATACTAATCACGATCTCCCCAAATATATAACTAGTTCTATAATTTCTACAATTTCAGATAAAACCAAACCAAACCAAAACTGTTTACTGTCTTAGCTCTCAGAAGGCACATCTTAAGTATATAAGATGTGTGAAAGGAATGTGTTAAACTTTCTAAAGAATATGGAAATGCCTTTGATCCTCCTAGGAAAAGGAAGAATGAAAACTCACACTCAACATGCTTTCGTTTAAAGTGTACTATTAGAGTAGATGAATTAAATATACCTTGCAGTGTTTACTGAGACCTAACCACAGGAATATTTTAAACTTATTCAACCTACTTCCAAGCAAAACAGAAAAACTTGGTTTAAAAAAAATTATACCTCAGTTGTTCCAGTGAGTCTTAGGTGTAACCAATGCAAAGTCACCCCTTTTTCTGATGTACAAGTATGATGTTTCAGAAGCAGCTCTGATTTTGATGAGCTTGCAAATTGGTAAGGAAGTGCCAACTAGAGAGCACCGAGCTTCGTTCATGGTCTAGATGTATGTAGAGTCCTTAGTGCTTGCACAGATATTTGAGACCTGACTTTATCAAAAGTGAGTTTGTTCTAATAAACAGTTGAAAATACAATTCCATCAACAGTCTCTTAAAAAAATCTACTATTGGGCCAGGAGTGGTGGCTCACGCCTGTAATCCTAGCACTCTGGGAGGCCAAAGTGGGAGGATTGCTTGAGCTCAGGAGTTCGA
>NW_012152285.1:5732203-5737834 GCF_000956105.1 Propithecus coquereli
AGAAGATAAGCTCACAGCAGATAGTGTGTGTTCAATACGCCTAGTCAACTCAGCTTGGTGCTGAAATGCCATTTGCTTATTTGTTTTCTTCTCTGGAGGATGCTGTCAACTGGTGCAGGATACCCATATAATGGCCATGAACCTGGTCAGGGAAGGCCATGGCAAAAAGGACTCAGATACATTGTCTACCCTGAACACAAGAACTGTAGGACTTCATAGCCATCCTTTTTTTTCTTTTTAATTTCAAAATATTGAGGCTTACAAATATTTTGGCTCCATGGATCACTTTTGGAATGCGTGAGTCATGGCTATAAGTGTGTCCATTACCCAAATGGTGTTCATTGTACCCATGAAGTAGGTTTTCACTCATCCCCTTCTTCCCCATCCCCTCTGCTTGATTTCCACTGATTTTTACTTCCCTCTGTGCACCCCGTGTGCTCATGGGTTAGTTCCAATTTAGTAGCCGGTACATATGGTATTTGTTTTTCCATTCTTTAGATACTTCACCTAGGAGAATAGTCTCCAGTTCCATCTAAATTATTACAAAAGGCATTAATGTATCCTTTTATATGGCACTTGGGTTGTTTCCACATCTTTGCAATTGTGAATTGTGCTGCAATAAACATTCGAGTGTAGGTGTCTTTTTGATAAAATGACTTTTTTTCCTTTGGGTAGATACCCAGTAGTGGGATTGCTGGGTCAAATAGCAAGTCTACTTTTAGTTCTTTGAGGAATCTCCATACTGTTTTCCATAGAGTTGTACTATTTTGTAGTCCCACCAACAGTGTATAACAGTGTATAAGCATTTTTTCAATAATGAGTTCACACTGATTACTAATTCTGTTCTATCCAACCTACAAAATAAAGTTCACATATTTTGTTCTAATTACTGGTACGTATTTTCTTTCTCTCTCTGTCTCTCTGTCTATATCTATCTCTATCTCTTTCTCTCTCTTTTTAACATCAGGATCTCTTTTTTCTTGACCAAAAAGATACATACAGAATCATTGGATAATTGGGTTTTATTAATATTGGGAAATGCCTGATATCCCAATGCAAATATCTAGTTAAGCTGCATTAAAGAACACGATGTAGACTCGAGGCCAACCTGGAAACTTCTACCACTCACCTCAAATCTAGAATGCCACAACCCACTTAGGTGAAAGAAAAGCTCTTCTAACATAGCTGTCCCCACTCATTCCTATTTTCCAGTGGAAAGAGAACTTGGAGTCATGAAGAAATGAATAATATAATGATCTATTAGAAGAATTTAATGTCCTATCTGTGGAATTCACTATCAGAGGAATCTATCCCACCACTGGGCCATAGACCATATTTTGAGGAGCACTATTAGAGGGTAGGTCCTAGCTTCTCTGCCTTGGTTAACATTTACATTTAAATGAAGTGTAGTTAGAATAACCAATGAATCTCTTGTAACCTGACAGTCAACATCAGGAACAACAGTTTAGATCTGAAAGTGGCAGATAAGTTAATCAAAAACTCATTTATGTTGGGGGAGAGCAAATGGAAGCAGTTATCCCGTGTTCTGATATTTGGGATTTCCCGGGGAAAAAAGAAAAGGAAGAGGAGTGGATAATTGCTAGCGATCCAGCATCTTTAGTATTGACATGTGTTTTGGGTTGAATTGTGTCCTCCTAAAAGATATGCTGCAGTCCTATCCCCTAGTACAACAGAAAATAGCCTATTTGGAAATACGGTCATTGCTGATGTAATTAGTAAAGATGAGGTCAGTATTGAAGTAACATAGGCCCTAATACAATATGACTTATGTCCTTCTAAGAGAGGAGAATGCCATGTGAAGAAAGAGTTACATAGAGGAAAGATGGCCATGTGAAGATGAAGGCAGAGATTGGAATAATTCATTTGTAAGCCAAGGAACTCCAGCGATTGCCAGTAAATACCAGAAGATTATCCCCTGCAGATTTCAGAGGAAGTTTGGCCCTGTCAAACTTGAAGTTGATTTTGGACTTCTAGCCTCCAGAACTGTGAGGCAATTAATTTACATTGTTTTAAGCCCCCAACTTTGTGGTACTTTCTTTGCAGCCTTAGAAAACTAGAACAGCATGTAAATTCCAGTAAGTACTACATCAAATCTTTGTGAAATGAGTGGAATAAAAGAATTTGTAATCAATTTACTATCAACATTCAACCATCTATAGTACTACACATTCAGACTTCCTATTCTCTAATGTGACATTTCCTACTTCCTATATCTTATTAGAGTTTTACCCTATATTTGCACTTGAGAGTCTATCAACAAAAGTCACTTTGATGATTATTTGAACCATCCATATAACAAGGATTTTGAGGGAAAGGATCTTATCACCCACTTCATCTCTATATCCACTACCATACCATGTGCTTCTCTAAATCAGAGTGCTCAAACATTTTTGAATGTATCATACAGAAAGAAATACATTTAACATTATAACCCAGTGTCCATATACCTATGCATTTATATAAGTTGAAAAAAATCACTTACCTTTACCACCCTTGCAACATGTGAAATAGATATTTTCCACTCTATTCTATTTTTTGAAATGGTGATAGCCACCCTATAAATTGATTTCACACCTATTCTTGAGTAACAATACCTATTTTTTTCCTATGGCCCAAAGTCTCTGAACTCCAGCCTCCAAGGGAAGTTCCACCAAGTTCTATGTCATATCTTCTTATTCTCCTAATCACATACACATGTAAACACCATGGCTTTATATGATGTGATGATAAGTGGGTCTGAGAATTTGTAATGGTAAACAGTCCTTGAAATTAAAAAAAATCAAATATAGCCTCTCAAACTCAAATGAAATATTTTTCTTATAAAAACAATTTCCAGCTATTTGCGAACAGCTATATTAAGTTTGTAGCTATATTAAATCACTGTTTCCTGTTATTCACAGCAAGTAGGCACTTTTTATTCATGGAGCTATTAAACACAGAGGCCCTTTGCATGTGGAACTCCTGGATTATTCATTACCACTCTGTTTCCTAGTCATTTCAAACAATTATTCATTTACCTTAACCAGATTTACTCATTTTTTTCTTTCCTAAAATAATTCATTGTTTGAGTGAATCCACCAAGTAACAGCTTGTATTCTGGAGATAATGCAAGTAAGTACAGAGCTGACAGCTAATCTAGATGAGCCCATTTGTTTTGAATGAATCTTAATGTGGTCTTAAGAAAAACAGCCATCAGAAACCATTCCCTGACAGATTAGCTAATAATTTTCAGAAATGGAAGACAGCTATTTTTCAGGACTCCTTTCATTTTAACTGTTTCTTAATAATTGGAAGCCACTTGGGGATGATGAAAATAGGTACTCCCATGATGTTGAGAAGAAATATTTGGTTTCCTCTAAACTGATACTATATTTTTATTGTCACAAATTAACAAACAAGTCCATCCTATTATCTAAAAAAGGTCAACAGAAAGAATTGTCTGGGGTCAATTATTCAAACCTTAAATCAATTTTTCTGTCAGATATTCTTGAAGATGTCATTAAGTTATGCTACCAACTCTCTAGGGCTGGGCTATTTAGTTTATTTCACAATGCAATTATTTCAGAGAATTCACTGGAAAACTATTAATATATATCTATACTTTAGAAAGTTTTATATGCTCATCATTAAGCTTTTCCAATGGTGAATCTAAGGGAGATTGATGAATCTCATTTTCAAATTGCCTGGGCTATAGTCATCATTGTGACCATACTCTGTGGTTTTGGAACCGTGAGCTTTGTATAGTCATTTATTCTCTGTTGGCACTAACTTAAAATTCTTTGCTGAGTTACATAATGTTTCTGTCTGAATACCTCCCACCAACCTATGATGGTGGAGTGGTCTCTACACAAACAGAAACTCTTGAGTGCCTTAATTTTCAGAAAACATCAACCTCTTTCTTTTGCTTGTCAACTGATTTTTAATGACAAAGAACTGTCCAGAATCAACAATAAACAATACACAATACATGTGCTATAAACATTTTTCTAATTATCTGATGTCTGAGTTTTTACCAAAGGCACAATTATATAAAATTCATGGAAAATTGCATGTATGATCTGTAGCCTATTTGTTCCTCAGTTTGCTTTAAATGAAGGAAATTATAAGATGCAATCACAACACATTTGCCTTTACATCTATATAGGGATGTCATTTATTACAATGCTTATTGTCTTCTCTGTTTAGTTAGAGAACAGGGAGGATGACATATCCTTTAGTGTCCCAAATGAGATAAGAGATGCTGATTGGATGTCGGTTCAGATGGAGGTGATGGAATGTCCCAGTCTGTCCAGGATGGCCTAGTTTCTGCCTGGTGTTCTGGTGTAGTTGTCACGAGTGCCTCCCCCACTACTCCTTTGTTATTTTCATAAGTATCTGGGTTTGAAACATAAATTTTGTCCAGTTTGAGGTTAGTGAAAGGAGACAGAGAACATCCCCTCTTAGAAACAGTTTGCCAGTCTTGTTTACAGAGTTCAGCTTTGGATGATGGGCAAATCCCCTCACAATTTACTCTGAATGCCAAGTGGAACATTGTAGCCAAGGATCCAGGCCTGGTCAGACCTTGAAAAAATAAAAATCTAGCTTTGATGGAGTCTCAGAGGTAATGTGGACATTTGAATGTTTCCTTGTAGTATCTTGACTAGGAGATATAGGGTTAGGAACACTTTTCACTCACAGTCATTACAGGAATCAAAGTAAGAGCATGGTCAGGGAGGTATCCTTAATTTTGATAAATTTTATGGCACATAGCTCAGAGGTTGACAGTGTCCTATATGTGACTTCTCATGCTGATGACTTTAAAATATTTGGATCTCATAGAAATAACCTATTATGTGGCCAAAACTACTGCTTAAAAATTTTGATTCACCTCTAACAGGGCTTTAAATAATAACTTTATGCACGAGTATCACTCAAGGAACAAAAACTCTTTATTTCCTTGAATACGATTACAAATTCTCAGTATACTTTTGTTGTCCTAAGTGGTATAAAAATTCTATCATACAGTGCAAGCCAGAGACATTATTTCTTAAATTTTTTTTAAGATTGAAAATATAGCAGCAATTTGAATTTGAAAATCAGGCATACTAAACAGCTAGCAAATTACAGACCCACAAAGTCAGCCATCTTTTTGTCCTTTCCTTGATTGGTGAATTGTGCAGAAGTGATCAAGATCAATTCAAGGATGCATGAATTTCATCTTCTTCAGTTTCTGAATGTTGTATTAAGCCTGTAATTCCTTCTTCAAGATGACACTGTTAGAGAGTGAACAAAGAAAGCAATTGATATTTCATTCTTATCTTGGCAATGAATTTTGCTTGTTACCTTCTTCAAAGTACAATTGCATGAACAGTGATTACTCCTGCATAGGTATAAATGCATACATGTGGAAAAAGCTAAAAATGAACATCATGAAAATAGCCTTTAACTTCTAAAATCATTTTCCCAATCTGTTCAATGAGGCCAAACTTGTGCAGTGAACTTCAAGCATAAAACCAAGTAGACTCTTTGAGCCTTGCTGCTAACTTGGGATCCAGTAATGTAAGGTGAACAGAAACAAATGGTGATATCAATTTTTCTACCTATGGACATGACTGAGGAAGATTAGTCTAG
>NW_012152285.1:5739534-5741188 GCF_000956105.1 Propithecus coquereli
ATAATATTTTGCTTATTTGTATGCTTTGATGATTACAAGAGAAGACAGATTATGGCATATATTCTCAGAACAAAAATTTCTAAAATGAGAATGGCAGAAAATATGAACAAGAAGCAGTGGATGACATGTCAAAGGATTCTCAAATCTTGAGAAATTGCAAACTAAATATAGTAACCCATGATAAAACTCTGAGAATTTAATCAAGCAATTACATACAGGAAAAGTATTTAATTAAGAGGCAATCAACAGTATTTCAGGTTTGTTAAGGAATAATCAAACTCGGCTGATGTCATCATTCTCCAAGAAAGCATCCTCACAAAGAATTGGCAAAGAATGGGTATTTCACATCCTCCAGGGGATAGCCCAAGACTCAAATGGTAGTTGAGATGCCTGAGAATGAGCTATCAGCTACAGAAAGATGAGAAGTAACTTGCTGTGATGACTAATAAGCCCCAAATCCCAGTGGTTTCCAACCATAAAAGCTTATTTCTCACACACATTTCGTGTTAGCTGTGGCTTAATTACAGCTGTGCTTCAACATGTCTTTATTTCCAGATACAGGCTGAAGGAGAAGCTACTATTTAAAATAAGACATTCGCATGGGAAAGGATACATTAGAGATGGTGTCAAAGCACAAAACCACTTTTAAAGATTGTCCTCAGATCTGACATATGCCACAACTGCTTGCATTCCATTGGTCAAAGTAAGTCATATGACTAAGCCTTACGTAGTCTGAGAAAGTATCAGCCACCAGCACAGAAGCTCTGTAAGTCAGGTGCAGGTGAGAGTAGTGTGATATACTCTTTTTATATGGGAGGGGATAATATTTGGAAACAGTAATACAGTGTACCACAGTATTTGAACTGGGAAATAGAGATGGTCAAAATGAGAGAATTGGCAGGCATCTGGAGTTAGTCTGAAAATGAAAGGCTTTGTGGGATAACATTGCTGAAATCCATGACTAGTCCACTATTTGTAGAAGCTGTGTGGCTAGAGGCTAAGGAGCTAGTCACACAGATCTCAGATGGTGCTGGGTGGGAATCTGGACTCTACTGTTTATTAGCTTTGGGACCTGGTGAGTCACTTAAGTTCTCTGAGTCTCAGTTTTTGTGGCAGAGCTCATTTGTCTGCTCACCAAATATCAAAGAAATATCTACATGCTTCTCTATATTTACTTACCCAATATATACTTTAAGTTGGGGTGAGGCCATGTGAGAGGTTCTGGCTAATGGGATATGAACATTGCCAGGCATGGTTCCTAAAACCTGCCCTGAGATCCTCAGCTCATTTTCTTATCTCCTGCAGAACTGGGGTTGCTAGATAGCAGAATTTTGGGCCCCTGAATGGATCCCAGAGAAGAGCGGCATAGGAGAGTCACTCGACCCACACTGGACCTACACCAGCCTGTGGGGTAATAAAGCTATGTTAAAGAATTGAAATTTCAGGATATGTTTGTTTCTGCAGTATTGCCCAGTGTTCATCTATAGATGAGGATAAAGAATATCTCCAGGGTTTTTGCAAAGATTAATTGAGATAATTTATGTAAAGCACAGAGCAATGTCACTCGACCCACACTGGACCTACACCAGCCTGTGGGGTAATAAAGCTATGTTAAAGAATTGAAATTTCAGGATATGTTTGTTTCTGCAGTATT
>NW_012152285.1:5752003-5778150 GCF_000956105.1 Propithecus coquereli
TGGCAGAACTGCTCCTTCATAGCTTATTCAGAAAGTAATTTTTTTTTCCTCTCCCAAACATTTAAAATGTATTAGATAGGTTCAAATAATTTTTCAACATAGCTAATAATAATTTGCTAACATTTGCTAACAGTGCTCAGTGATTCTGCTCACTTGGCTATTGTACTGAAATGCTCACTATCTGAGACACTAATAGGTCAGATTGAAAAAAAAAAAAAAGCAACATTGTTTCCAGGAAGCCCTGGATGAAATACTCATTTGGAACCTTAGGACAGCTCTCCAACTCCCTCCCTTGGAAGCCTCTATGTAGATCAGTTTGTTGCATTAATTAGCTGATATCTTAAGCTTGGAGGAGCTACGGTGTAGGGCAGGAGATTTGCAATGGTTGGTGGTAACATGACAATTTAAAATGCTGGATGGATGCGGGGCTGCCCCGGGTTCTGGTTCTGCCTATAGGTATGTAGAAAGGGTGAGAAGCTAAGTGGGAGAAAGGGGACCACATTTAAAGGGAAACACCAAAGTCACACCTTATCTATTTTTGACTTAGTTTTGTTAATGATTTTAAAAAGTTTGAAGAAATTTAACAAAAGAGAACAATTCAAAATATGTGAAAGGGGATACAATGAAATGTATTTTCTCTCCTAACCCTTACTTCATTTTGCTAATCCCTTTACCAGAGGTAAACATTGATACCGGCTTTTTTATTATTCGTCCAGAGTTAGTCTCTGAAGATAAGCAGAAATGTACATATGAATATTAGACTCCTCCTTAGTTCTTTATTTATGTTAACTAAATGAATCCTTGAAGATGACTATGAGGCAGATACTATTATTATCATCCCCAATTTACTGATGAAGGTATAGAAAGATTCAAATATTTTCCAAGGATACATAGCCAGTAAAAGGTGGAGCCATAGTGAAGATATATAGATATAGATATAAATAGATACATAGGATAGAGATGCATAGATATATAGATATAAATCTATACACATACCATATAGTGGATTTTATTAGTGATATTTTCAGTTTATTTAGATTGTAGGCTTTTCATATTTCAAACTGTACTTCAACGCATTTCCTTAAACACAAGGTCACCTGTGCAGGCTGTGCATTGCATAATGAAAGGAGGAGCCATCCACACAGATGACATTGTGAATGTCATCCTTGGAGTGGTTCAACATGGCAACAGTGCTTGCTCATATCGATCTAATTTTATTTTATTTTTATTTTTTTTATTATTATCTAATCTGTAGACTTTACTCAGCTTCACCAGTTGTCTTGATAATGTGCCTTATGGCAAAAGAAAAAAATGTTTTCTAGCTCTTTATCTGTAATATAGGCTATAAATTTTATTTATGGATAACTTAATTATCGATATAATTTTAAATGAAATGTTTCATCCTTTGATCTGTGAGCATTGCCATTGGGCTATTTGTAATATGGGACAAAATGTGGCCCCCTACACAAAACTGTTAAAATGTTCAAACTTGTTAAGATTTGAGAAATTGCCTGATCAAGATCCTCTCCTTCCGTCCCTGCCTTGGTTTTTAAGATAAGTAGGAAAATAACATGACTGAATATTTTTCTTCCCTGTTGCTTCCACCTCAGGTAATTTTACATAAAGGATGACTGCACTGTTTGAACAGTAGATTCTTACATTCTTTAAAGAAATGAATGGTTATGAGTTGGCTCTGAGAGGATTAGTTAGGAAAAAGCATACTCAAATAGACTGTATCAGACTCTTCAACATTCACAGAAGGTCGTGCTGTCCAAATCTGTGTGCAGTACACTAACAACGTGCTGGAGCCAGGAAGAATGGCAGTTCTATCCTTTCATTCTTTGAGAAGGGGTCCCAGGCACACGTGATGATCTGCAGTCACTGTCACCTGGATGCCCTCGGGCAACTTTCCCCAGAATGATATAGTTTTGCCTCCCAACAAAATAGATACCATATTTTTCACCCAGAATATTCCTAGAATACAAATCATCCAGATGGCTGAAACTTATTTTTTGATGGCATGACATATCACTGGGCATTAGATCCTTGAAGAGATGCTGTTTTTTAGAAGTTGCCTTAAAACGTCATTCACTCTGTTAGAACAGATCCAAGTTTTATAACTCTACAGCTAGCATTCTAAATTGTTGAAGTCAACACTAAGTAGGATGTCCATTATAAATAACTGAAATAGCTTTTTTTTTTTTAAAAAATGTATATTTGAAATGATTTATTTCATTTATTTATTTTGATGAATTGCATTAAACTAATTTGAATTTATCACACACAAGTGTCTACAACTAGTATTTGTCTGTCATGTATTCAGGAGTTTTCCCTTCTATTCTTTAAGAAATTTCTCATTTTGTTTTAGTCACACAGGTCCAGAACACACTTGTTCATTTGCATTTGTATGTGAATGTGTTTATGTTGTTTTTGTTATGAAGCATTTTGTTCCCCCTGGAAGTGAGACAAGCACAGAAAAGAGTTGGCCTTTATCTCATAGCTTCATTCCTGCTCTTCAGCATAATCAATTGATTTCTACATTTGTCTATTTGCTTTTCAGCCACTGTGATGGTCAATTACCAAATTAGAATTGATCATCAAGTGGTCCGATGCTGTTACCTTAGCAACCCTGCATACTGTCTAGCTATTTTAATCATTCAAATGATGAGATCAGATTAGCCATTTGTCATTTGATCAGTTACATGGTTACCAAGATAAGACAAACTAATCTTACGCTTTCAGGGAAGGGGTCCTAGGCACTAAGGCAGAGTCTTAGAAGGAAAATGGTTGTTTAATTAATGTATAAAAATATTTATCTGGGCAGAACAAAGTATTTGCAAGTCTAGTATCTAATATTGTAGCTATTTTATTTTTCTCATCAAGTGAAAAAAATGCTAGCCTTAAAGTCACTAAAAGGGGTACCACACCATAGATAATTTATTAATTCAGAAAATACTATTGAGAGCTAAGTAATGTCTTATGTGTTGGATATTGGGGATACAATAGTGATAATTCACAGTCTCTGCTCACAAGTGAATCATAGACTCCTGACAGAGATATATTGGTAAGGAAATAATTTCAATAGAGCATGATGAGTGCAAACAATGTTTGATGAGTTGAAGAAAAAGTGAATTACTCTTTCAGCCTGGAGAAGTCAGAGAATATACACACAGAGGAGGTGAAGTTGATTAGGTTCCTGACAGATCAATAGGCATTCTCAAGGTAGACCCAGAAGAATATTAAAGGCAGGGAAGAGCCAGGAAAGCATGAGATAGCACATTTGTTTTTCTTTTCTCTTGGTTGAAAGCGAGAAAAATCAGAAAAGCTAATTTGAAAAAAGTAGATTTTTATTGGAAATTGTGGAAGGCAGAATAACGGTCACCCAAAGATGTCTGTATCCTGTTATTTCCCTAAATTTGTGAATATGTTATGTTACATGGCAATTAAGGAGAATTAAGGTTGCCTGTGGAATTAAAGTTGCTAATCAGCTGACCTTAATTAAGATAAAGAGATTATCCTGAATCACCCAAGGGGACTCAATAAATCATTAGAGTCCTCACATGGGGAAGAGGCAGGCAGAGCATCAGAAGCAGAGATGAAATTGAGAAAGACTTGACCAGACACTGCTGGTTTTAAAGACAGAAGGGAAGCATAAGCCAAGGAATGCTGGAAATCTTCCAACAGCTGGAAAAGATGAGAAAGCAGACTCTCCCTGAGAGCCTCCAGAAAGGAACACAACCCTGCCGACATCTTGATTTTAGCCCAGTGACGCCCCTTTTTGGACTTCTGACTTCTAGAAATGTAAGATAGTAAATTCATGTTTTTAAACCACTAAGTTTTGGGTAATTTGTAACAATAGCAATAGGCAACTGATGTAGAAATTTACTGTAGCTGTTAATATAATTCAAGGACGAACTGAACAATCAAGCCTCAAGAAAGGAGGATATGACCAGACCCAGATCTAACACCATGAAAATACTCCATCATCTGTGTCTTTCTCTGGATCTATTGGCTTCGTTCTCTGAGAGTAGCTTGCCCCATGGGATAGGGAAACTTGCCTATGGGCTGCTGTGGGCTCATATAATTATGGCTTTTCGATCGGAGAGAAAATAGCTTTCTCCCTCTGGGCTCCAATTTGAAAAAATACCACGGAAAATTTTTTGATTGGTCCATTTTGGGTCAATTGTCCAAGTTTTGAACTAAGGCAATGGAGTAAACAACACTAATTAGCCCAGCCTGCATCATTTGTCCATTGGCTTGGCAAATAAGGTGAGATTTGTTAGGTTTACCACAATAAGAGCATAAAGTCAGTGATGGATTCAACCCAAACTCATACAAATAGTTAGATCACATAATTAAGCTTCAATTCTGTAGGCTTTAAATTATTACTAGGGCTTCAGCTTTACAACATCTGTATTTATGAACTTCCTGGCAAAAGGTGAAGGTCATGACAGAGGAGTTCAATTTACATTGGTGCCACCGTCTTGTTTTCAGTATGGGAAATTCAGAAATTGGTGAGCTGTGAGGAAGGTCAGCTTAGAGAGACCAAAACCTGGAAACTAGATTACTACCAAGAATTAGTTGCGCTTGTGTCAGACTCAGCTGTAGACAACAGGAAAGTCCATTCAGAAATCCATAGCCTGTTGGAAAGTGCCATAGATTTTGGTCAGAAAATCTGGATTCTAGTCTATGCTACACTCTTTCTTAATTTTATTACTTTAAGCTGGTAGCTCAGTATTGTAAGTCTCATTTTCATCATTTGCAATCTATATATTGATCACAAAACCTGCTCCCTGCAAAAACCACCATCGTTGAGAGCTTATGTGTACCAGATACTTTACTAGGTTCCAGGAAACTTCAGTTATGAAGGAGAAGTCACTGGCCTTGGGATACAAAGTAAAGGTGTAAATTAAGGGAAGAGGCAGGAGCCTGGTGTAGTAATCGTAGACAGAAAATCAAACCAGGACCTGCATTGAGGTTAAGTTGATACAAAGACATTTAAGTTACGTAGGGCTTCTGATGTTTTCTCTGCCAGTGGAGGTGACGAGCTGGTAAGCCAGGGGGACCTGGGGAGTCTGGGTGTATGTACATACAGTCTGCACATGGAGGAGGTCAGGGGAGGTGGGGGGGAGAGAGAGAGAGAAAGAGAGAGGGAGGAAGAGAGGAATAGGGAAGCAGAGATGTCCTTATACTCCCAGTTCTGCCTATTCCCTATTCCCTACCTCAGGTTTTCCAAGTATGCAAACCACTCTTAAGCCAGGCATTCATTAGGCAGTTCCTAAAAGAAAATGATTCAAATAAACCTAGGAAAGGAATATCCAACTGAGAGTGTCTTTATGATAGCCCAAAATGGCAACTGTTTCCAAAATCTTAGAATTAGATAATCTCTGATTCTTTTTTTTGTTTTTATTTTTTCATTGTATTTATTTTTTTATTTCAGCATATTACAGGGGTACAAATGTTTAGGTTACATGTATTGCCTTTGCCCCACCCGAGTCAGAGCTTCTGATTCTGACCCTTTAGGCCAGCTAGACCCACACTCAGTGGAGTATGTCATCCACCGAAACACAAAATTATTGTCAGGTGTTATTCCAGTCCATCTATATCAGTTTCCTAGGGGTGCTATAACAGAGTGCCATATATTGGATGGCTTAACACAACAGAAATTTATTGTCACATAGTTCTGCAGGCTAGAAGTTTGAAATAAAGGTGTTGGCAGGACTATACTCTCTCTGAAACCTGTAAGGAGAGACTTTCTTGTATCTTCCTAGCTCTTCTGTTGAAGCAATCTCTGGCATTTTTTTGGCTTGCAGCTGCATCACCCCAGTCTCTACCCTCATCATCACATAGCATTCTCCCTGTGTGTCTCTGTCTTCATATGGCCACTTCATACGAGGATACTAGTCCTATTGAATTAGGGGCCCACTCCACTCCAGTATGACCTCATTTTAACTTAATTGATTACATCTTCAATGACCCTACTTCCAAATAAGGTTATATTCTCAGATCCTGGAAGTTAGGACTTCAACATATCTTTGGGAGGACATAATTCAACCTATAATACCATCCTCTTATTTTTAACCACCTCCTGTTCAGAGTCTACGTACATCTGATTACTCCTTCCTGATTCTTGATTTTCTCTTCTATATATGATCCAGTTCTTGTGTTACTATTTGGGATTAGATGTTGGCATATTGTTTATATAGATGTGAGACAGAGAAAAGTAGCTCCTAGCATCCGAGGTCTGGCCACGTATTATCATTTAGGCCTTGGTGTTACTATGAGCTGCCTGGCACAGCTCAGCCTTGGTGTTCTCCTATTAAACGTAAACAATTTCACAAAACATTAACATCAGAAAAAGCTACTGTGAACATGATCAATCAAGACAAAAACAAGACCACTCTATAATCATGTCTGAACACAGAGCAAATACAAACATTATCTAAACCACAGAAATAAGCAAATATCCCTCTATCTTGACTAATAGGAGTGACTGATGCTTTTTTGCCAATTACACCTTTGCCCTGGTCTAGTCTTCCATCCTTCTAGATAAGATGAAGATAAATAATCAAAATTACCCCTACTTCCTGAGAGCATTTAATCCAGAGTAAAGCCTCCTTTCCTTATTTCCTCCTTAAATCACATAAAACAATCCCAAATTTTATAGTAAATTCTTTCTAACACCCTCTCAATGGTGTACATTCTCCATCACTGCAACAAGCAATAAACCCAACTTGTTCAACTATGAGTGTGTTCCTCGTGGTATTTGACTGTAAGGCATTGACAGTCATTTTAATAATGCATATTAACTGAAATGTGATAATTGAATTTGAAAACACATTTTACTTGTGGAATTTATCAACCTATCAAGTAATTGCAATGGAGATTATACTGCAGATAAAGAAATGCAGATATAAAATGGTTTTATTTGCAACAATATTAATTGATATACAAATCTGGGGCTCAAATGCAGTCAAATCTCTTTTATTTTATGAATAAAATCAAACTCAAGCTTTGATACAACAAGTTGACATCAGATATAATGTCTCTCTCTCTCTCTTTTGTTTTAGTATCACTTTTATTTGAATGGTCAAAAAAAAAAAAAAGAACCCTAGAAAATGTATTAAATCCATAAGGAAAAAAATCTACCCAGCTTAAATTGAGGGATGAGAGGGAAAAGGTATGAAATATCATCATCTGGCCACTACCATTACTCCTGGCTGCCCCATGGGGTCATGGTTGGAAATTCATCCTACCCTGTAAGGTTAGGTGGTCAGAGGTCTTTGAGGAAAGATGATCTCAATCCATCAGTACCCTGCACCGCCAAGGGTGTTTCTTACCTTGGTTCTCCAGGTCACAGTTGTTAGTGCTTGAGTTCTTTTGTCCCACTGACAGCCATTCCATGGAGGTCCTGGCCACACCAGGAATGTTGTATTAGAAGTGGGTCAAGCACTTGCTCTTGTAGACTGAAACCACTCTTCCTTTTCCCTCTATGAAGAATCACTTCCCAAGTGGGGGGCAGCTCATCTTATCCAGACACCAACATCTCTTTGTTTTCATTGTCCAACAATGGGAGGACCTTTAACCTCTAGAGAGTTCTTATATTCCCACCCTCTTCTGGGAGAGAAGGAACCTCTGTGTCTCTATAAGAATCTTTTCCAAGTATGATATGGGAGCTTTCTAAGCCCTCTCTCAATCAAGCAGAAAAGGAAAAATAACATTTTTAAGACATAAGTTAAAAGGCTCAGTGAGGGCATGCTGCGACTTGAATGTGACATAGTAACACAGAGCTGCTTTGTTTTGGAGTGGCCGCTCATGTGGAGTTGTTTTCTTAATTTACATTGGAAGTTAAGTTCTCTTGTGCAGCTTATTTTAATACTTAGAAAATCAATATATTTTCCCAATGTTATATACTGTCCAGATTTATTATGTTAATTAGATTTGTTCTAGTTGAATTTCATCACCACATTATTATCTTTAACTTGAAATGACAGTATATCCTTATAATCTCAAAAACATTATTTTAAAAATTTTGTCTAGGAAAAATCAAATTATCCTTGAAAGTTAATATTTTCTTATCTCTTAGTTCTTTTCCCCAATGAAACAATTATTTTTGTGATATAATTTTTAATAAATGTTATACTATCTAGATGAGCTCTATCAACAACAATTATATTGTACTAGAACAGAGAATATTAAAGTTCATTTTAAATCCTGGTCAGGAATTTGACTCTGATGACTTTCTTCCCATATCATGGCCTTCTTACTATTCTGCTGGGGTACCTCCTTCTCAGATAAAAGTTTCAATATCAAATCATTGGCTTCTGCATAAGTCCTTTGAGGAGAACACTTTGGGAAGGTTACTCTTATTTACCTCAATGTCACTTTACTCAGTGACCAAATAATTGAGGTCTATTTCATGAGAGGTTGGGTTGGTACTTACTGTAAGAGGAAGAACATTCTGCCATTATCAACTGAGACCTGCTTTACTTAAAAGTTCTTCTTAATGTTCTAACAGAAAGTGAGTCTGAGAGGATGGGACTTAGAATAAGACAGTTTTTGCTGGGACCAGAAAAAGGTTGAGAGTGTAAGGTAATCTTCTGGGGCATTGGTTTGTATGGGTGGAAAAAGTGAAGGCCCAAGTAGGCATGATAGGGAGATGAGGAAAGGGTAAAAAAGTCAAAATTAATCTGTTTCCTAGTTTTGATTTGGCCTCTCCCAAACCTAGAGTTGATCTACAATAGTACTTAATATATTTTATAATAATACACTAAAATTAATTAAGATAATTGTGTCAGGTTTGGATTTTTTTAATGGACTTAGGCTAAATAATATTCGATCTTTAACTCCTGACACATTCTCTCCTTATTATTATTATTATTATTGTTTTTAAAGACTTTATTTTTTAGAGTAGTTTTAGTAGTTGACAGTAAACTAAAGAGGAAGATACAGAGGTTTCCCAAAGGAGGAGAGGAGCCAAGAGGGCAGAGTTAGAAGTAGCCTGCACATGCTGCTCTCATCTGAGAATTAAAAGTGGCAAGTGAATATTCACCTTCAGATCAATCATCTAAGAGAGAGCATTGGGAACCGGCAGAGAGGTGGTAGGAGGCACCCAAAGTGAAGGAGAGGGAAGAGAGGTGACCTTCTCTGAGGTGTCAGGGGTATATGGGCAAGGCGCCCATATGTGGGGATGGGATAGAGGAGAGAATCCCAGGCTCCACATTCCCCCCACAGTCATTGCTATCTGAGTTGTGGGAGGGACCTTCCACCTCAGCAGGCTACAGGACTCATGTAAGAAGCTGACTGGAGACTGCACAGCAGCATTGCTCCAGAGAGAAGGCATGGGGGGACCCACTGGCTTGAGACCCTGGGTGCTGTGGCTGGTGTCATTTTAAGGTCCCAGACCCAGGGCACTGCCTCTACCCAGGGATCACATCTATTGCTACTGCCTCCCCATCACCCCTACCAGACCAGGGAGGGAGCAGGGAGGCTGGCTGGGCACTTTTGTGAGCCCTGTGGGCAGCAGCCATGGGCCCCACTGCTGCTGGGGGACCTGCGTGGGGTGAACGCTTGGGCTGCCATGGGCCAACAATAGTTGCCACTTGTGGATGTAGGCAAGGCTGTGTTCAAGCTGTGAAGGCCAACAAATCCTGCCACCCACTGATCTGAGTGGGGCACCTCTCAAACCAGTGTGGGCCAACAATCACTGCTGCTGTGGGCGTGGGTAGGATTGAGCTCAAACCCACAAATACCACCATCCACAGACTCAGGTGGGGTTGCACTCAAGCCACCATGGGCCAATCAATGCCACCCACCCACAGATTGGAGTTGGGCAACACTTAAGCGAGCAAGGGCCAACAATCACCACTGCTGACAGAACTAGGTAGGGCACTAAGTCACCTTGCAGCACGCAGACTGCCAGTGACAATCACAGAAGAATGGAGAGACAGGAGACACGCAAGAGCAGCAGTGTTAAATGCTCATGGTGCATCTACAAATCAAATTCAACAGCACATCAAAAGGATAATTCACCATTATCAAGTGGTTTCATCCCAGAGATGCAACGATAGTTCAATATACACAAAATAATAAATATGATTTACCACATAAACAGAAGTAAAAACAAAAATCATAAGATCATCTCAATAGACGCAGAAGCGTTTTTTTTTTTTTGAGACAGAGTCTTACTGTGTTGCCTGGGCTAGAGTGCTGTGGCGTCATCTTAGCTCACAGCAACCTCAAACTCCTGGGCTCAAGCGATCCTCCTGCCTCAGCTTCCCGAGTAGCTGGGACTACAGGCATGTGCCACCATGCCCGGCTAGTTTTTTCTATATATTTTTAGTTGTCCAATTAATTTCTTTCTAATTTTAGTAGGGACGGGGTCTCGCTCTTGCTCAGGCTGGTCTCGAACTCCTGAGCTCAAACAATCCGCCCGCCTCGGCCTCCCAGAGAGCTAGGATTACAGGCGGGAACCACCGCGCCCAGCCTGACTAACTGATTTTTGACAAAGCAAGCAAAAACATACACTGGGGAAAGCCTTCCCTATATAATAAAAGGTGCTGAGAAAATTGGATAGCCATATGCAGAAGAATGAAACAAGATCTGTATCTTTCACCATATACAAAAATTAACTGAAGATGAATTAAAGACTTAAATGTAAGATCTGAAACCATAAAAATTCTAGAAAAAAACATAGGAAAAATTCTTCTAGACATTGATCTGGGTAAAGAATTTATGACTAAGACTTCAATGGCAAATGGAAGAATAACAAAAATAAATAAATGTATTTAATTGAATTAAAAAGTTTCTGCACAGCAAAGAAAATAATCAACAGAGTAGACAACCTACAGAATGGGATAAAATATTAACAAACTATATGTCCAACAAAAAACTCACATCCAGAATCTACAAAGAACAGAAACAAATCAGCAAGAAGAAAACAAATAGCTCCATTAAAATGGTCAAAAAACATGAAAATAATTTTTTTTAAAGATAGACAAATAGCCAACAAACATATGAACACATGCTCAACCACCACTATCATCAGGGAAATGCAAATTAAAACCACAATTAGATACTACCATACCCCTATTAGAATGGCCATTACTAAAAAATAAAAAACAATAGATTTTGGCATGGATGCATTGAAGATGAAATGCTTATACACTGTTGGAGGGACTATAAATTAGTCCAACCTTTATGGAAACAGTGTGGAGATCGCTCAAAGAACTAAAAGTAGACCTACCATTTGATCCAGCAATCCCACTGCTGAGATTGGTTTCTACCCAAAGGAAAAGAGATCACTATATCAAAAAGACACTTGCATCTGAATGTTTGTCACAGCACAATTCACAGTTGCAAAGATATGCAATCAATCTGAGTGCTCATCAATTGATGAGTGGATAAAGAAAATATGGTACATATATACTATGGAATACTATTCAGCCATAGAATGGAATGAAATAATGTCTTTTGCATTAACCTAGATGGAACTAGAAAACATTATCTCGAGTGAAGTATCTCAGGAATGGAAAAAGAAGCACCACATATTCTCACTAATAAGCAGGAGCTAAACAATTGGTACACGCAGTCATATAGTGGTGTAAAGGATATTGGAATCAAAGAAGGGGGGTGTGAGTGGGTGAGGGATACAAACTTAACTATGAGGTACAATGTACACTACTCTGGTGATGGGCACAGTAAAAGCCCTGACTTCAGCACTATGCAATTCATCCATGTAACAAAAACACTTAAAATTTTGAATATTTTGAAATTTAAAAATATTTAATATTAATATTTAAAATTAAAAAAATAAAAAAGTAAATATTTCCCATAGAGTCCCTCACCACAATATGTGTATAGGCTCCCTTTTTATCAACATTCCCCATCAGAGTGGTACATTTGTTATAAATGATGAACCTAAGTTGACCCATCATACTTAATAAAAGTCCATAGTTTACATTACGATTTATTCTTGGTGTTGTACATTCTATGTGTTTGGACAAATGGATAATGACATTATAGTATTATGGTATGCAGCATAGTATAATATACAGAATGTTTTTACTGCCCTAAAGATCCTCTGCGTTCTGCGTGTTCATCCCTTCGCCACCCCAGCTTCTGGTTATTTCAGAACACTTTGACCTAATTTAGATTTGTAGTGTACACCTATAATCTAGAAAGCTGGGAGACATGCTATGTCTCAGCCATCACTGATCTAGTCATTCTGGAATGTGATTTCAGCCCTGGTGAAATCCAATTGTAATGACAGAAATACACATTTTTCTTATGCTTTCAACTCACTGTCTGTTCCTGGGTAATATTTATTTGTTCCTGTTCTTTTCAATCAAACATATCATAGAGAAAACTCACAAGATAAGCACAACATTACTTTTCTTTCTATACCGATTCCAATGGAAATCAAATTCCTGATTCTCTGACAAAGAATATTTGACAGGAATTTTGACCATGAATCTCATGTACTATATGCTTCTTAAATTAAGCTACATACATGTATCCTTTTTAGCAGAATCTTTAGTCATTTTCCTTTTTGTTGGGCCATGTTCTGATAATTAAAAATGTCTCTATTTAAAGGATCATCACTTTGAAAATTATTTCCCTTATGTTATTTAGTAATTAGAATTAAAGTATACCTCATTAAAGCACCATCAATAATGAGTTTTCATCTGAAGGCAAGATTTTTAAGTAATAGAATAATAGAAATATTTCCTTTTTGACATTTTATGTTACTTTCAGTTTTATGATTTCATTTGTATTTCAATGCCTGACAAGTACAGCATTCTAATATATCTTTAGAATAATAGATTTAGTGACATAGACACCTCAAGTACTAGAGACATGGTTGAAAGTTACTGAACTATTATAGTTGTCAGAGAAGTTATTTCACATTTTGTCCCTTTTACTGATAAACTATGTGATCATTGGAAAGTTACTTAAACTCTGACATCCTCATTTCCTTTTCTAAAAAACAAAGATAATAATTCTACTATGTTGAGTCATTGTTAGGATTAGAGACAATGTATACAATGTGAGTAACGAGCTTGACATATTTAGATACTGACTAAAAGGTAGCATTCATATGAAAGCCTTGGCATATATGTGCAGGGCAGCCTGTGAGATGGGCTCCCATGATCCTCACCTCCTGGCGTTCATGTCTTTGGTTAATCTCCTCTCCATTCATGTGGCTGGGCGCATTGCCTTGCTTCTAGTGTAAGGAATATGGCAGGGTGTGCTCTCTGTCACCACCTCCTGTGTCACTTGCCTTGGGGGAAGCCAGTTGCCATGTTGAGAGGCAGCCTTGTATGGTAGTCCGTGGGGTGAGTGACTAAGGCTTGCCAACAGCCATGTGCATGGGCTTCAACACAGTGTGCCTCTCCCCAAATCAGCATTCAGATGAGACTGCAGCTCTGACTGACAACTTGATGACATCTAATAAAAAGACATTGAGTCAGAAACACACAGCAAAGCTGCACCCAAATTTCTGATTGGCAGAAACTGTGATATAATTAATGGTTATTATTTTAAACTGCTAAATTTTGATGTAATTTGTTACATGACAATAGATAACAAATACGTCATAGTAAGTATAGTAGCTAAATTTTAGAATAAGAAAATATCTCTCTTCCTCTTTATGAAAATCATTTGGTAAATTTATATAATAAATTTATCTATAATTCACCTTAAAACTATATCTGCTGTGTATTGGTGTGAGAAGTGGTGGAGGGGAAATTATGAAGTGGTTTTAGGAAGTAGACTTTAGGCTGCATCTGTTTATCTGACTATAGCTATGAATCTCAAAATGTATCATTGAAGCACCAATCAGCTTTTTTTATCTTTATTTTTTTAATTTTTTTTTATTTCAGCATATTACAGGAGTACAAATGTTTAGGTTAGTTATATTGCCCTTGCCCCATCCTAGTCAGAGCTTCAAGCGTGTCCATACCCCAGACGGTGCGCACCGCACCCATTAGGTGTGAATATACACATCCCCTCCCCCCCCCTCCTATCTGCCCAACACCCAATGAATGTTACTACTATATATGCACTTAAGTGTTGATCAGTTAACACCAATTTGATGGTGAGTACATGTGGTGCTTGTTTTTCCATTCTTGGGATACTTCACTTTGAAGGATGGGCTCCAGCTCTATCCAGGATAATACAAGAGGTGCTATATCACCATTGTTTTTTAATTTTTTTTATTTTTTTATTATTCCAGGGTATTGTGAGGGTACAAACATTATAGTTACACTTTATGTCTTTGCCTCACCCAAGTGCAGGTTAAAGGCATGCCCTTCCCTCCCTTTAGTGCTCCCCATGTCCTTTAGTTGTAGATTTGCCCCCCCATCCCCCTAATCCCTAGAGAATATTTCTGCCATGTGATCACCCTAGTGTTGATCAGTTAGTACCAATTTGATGGCAAGTACAAATGGATCCCGTTCTTCTGCTCTTGTGGTGCCTCACTTTCGATAATGGGCTTAAGTTTAATCCAGAAAGTATAAGAGGTGCTAGATCACTGTCGCTTCTTATGATTGAGTAATATTCCATTGTAAACATATACCAAATTTTAATAATCCACTCATGGATTGACGGGCACTTGGGTTGTTTCCACATCCTTGCAATAGTGAACTGTGCTGCCATAAACATTCGGGTGCAGATATCTTTATCGTAGAATGTTTTGTGCTCTTTTGGGTAGATGCCTAATAGTGCTATTGCTGGATGGAATGGTATTTCTATTTTTAGCTCTCCGAGGTATCTCCATTGTTTTTTGTGGCTGAGTAGAACTCCATGGTATATACATACATTTTATTAATCCACTCATGTATTGATGGGCACTTGGGATGTTTCCACATTTTTGCAATTGTGAATTGTGCTGCTATAAACATTCTAGTGCAGATGTCTTTTTTATGGAATGTCTTTTGTTCTTTTGGGTAGATGCCCAGTAATGGGATTGCTGGATCAAATGGTAGCTCTACTTGTATCTCTTTGAAGTATCTCCATATTGCTTTCCACAGACGTTTCACTAGTTTTCAGTGCCAACAGCAGTGTACTAGTGTTCCTATCTCTCTGCATCCATGCCAACATTTATTGTTTTGGGACTTTTTGATAAAGATCGTTTTCACTGGGCATAGGTGATATCTCATTGTGGTTTTGATTTGCATTTCCCTGATGTTTAGAGATATAGAGCATTTTTTCATGTGTTTGTTAGCCATTACTTATCTTCTTTTGAAAAGTTTCTGTTCATGTCCTTTGCCCACTTTTTGATAAGGTTGTTTGATTTTTTTCTTGCTGCCAATCAGCTTTTCTAATGCTCCAAGAAATGTGGACATTGTGGTCTCATAAGTTTAGGAACTGCCAATACCTTCTTTTATTCCTGGAGAATCACAATGAACATAGTATGTTACAGGCTCTAGAAATCTCAGAGATTCTAAAGTTTCTAATGGTTAATGCTTTGGTGTGGTCTGAGTATGTCCCCAAAGTTCATGTGTTGGGAACTTAATTCCCAATGCAAGAGCATTGGGAGGTGGGGTCTTTTGGGAGGTGTTTTGGTCATGAGGGCTCCACCCTGATGCTTGGATTATTGCTGCTATAAAAAGGGCTGGCAGGCATGGATTTGCTCTCTCTTACTCTTCTGCCTTCTGCCGTGTCAGGATGAAATGAGAAGGCCCTATTGGCTGCTATCAGCACCTCAGTCTTGGATTTTCCAGCTTCCAGAACTGTGAGAAATAAATTTCTGTTTTTGATAAATTATGCAGTCTCAGGTGTTCTGTTATAGTAGCACCAAATGGACAAATTGTAGTAGGTTAAACATCCTACAATACACTTTGGCAAATCATGGGTTACTTTAACCAATAAAGTGCTGAAATCCTGGCTTGTTCTTCCCAGCAGCCTGAATTTAGCTTATGAACAGTGACTTTCAGTCTGTTAAACCTTGCCTCAGCCCCAGGCCCTAGGGGTTCAACCTTTCCCAGAGCAAATGTTTTGTTATAAAATAACAAGAACTCAGTGTTATAATCACCAGATGGTAATAGCTGAGCAAGCTCTAATCTGACAATACAGAAGAATTTGTTCCCAGTCTCATTCTGTCATTCCCATTTCATCATTTTCTTCTGATTGTTGAGTTGACTATTGCTTAATCCCAGGAATTCACTTATTTTTTCAGAAGGACTTGTTAACAATGACTTCTTTCCCCACATTCCTCAATATTTATTTATTTTATAAATAAATAAATAAATAAATAATTTTCCCAATTATAATTTCTGGCTAAGTACAATTTTAGTTCTCCATGGAGGACTTCCCTTCCCTATGACTTGTAGCATTTCTGCTAAATATTGTATAATGTTTTTGCAATATATTGAAACATTCTTTGGAAATGTTTGCACGTCTCTCTAGTGCAATTTTCAGCAGTGTGTGGAGGTTACTATGACAATTATCTTTAAAATTAAAAGCAGAAATTTAAAGTTTTACATAATTGGAGGGATTTTCTGACGATAAATTTAAAATTTTAGGATTTTAACATAAGCTATGTCTAAGTGTGTAGGTCTGTTTTTATTAGGACACGAGTTTAGAAACCAACACTGAAAATGTTATTTCACCAAATTTTCTTTCTATGTCAGCTATGCTCATATCACTGTCAGAAAATTTTTATAAAAAATTCTCCGAGTTATACCTTTTATGGAGTGTGCTTGGTTAACAAATTTTCTTCTCTGAGCACTAACATCAACAAAAACAATAACATTGACAATCATTGCATATCCATATGCTAGGCACTCCATTAGGCATTTTATGTACATACATTATACACACATATGATTTTATAAGATTGTTGTGAGAAGGAAATTTAAAAATTATACAACTAAATTTCCTTCTCACAACAATCCTACAAAATGGCTATTATAATCCCTATTTTACACATAAAGAAACTGAGGCTCAGAGAAATTAGATCACTTGTTCAGGGTCCTAAAACTAGTGGTTGACAGAGCCAGCATTAAAACCCGGGTTTGTTTATTCCAAAAGCTGTGCTCTTAATAATTACATTGCCTTAAAAAAAATTTATGTATTTTAATTTGCTGTTCCCTGCAATTCGTACACAAGGGTTCTTGACACGGCGACAGGACAGGAGTGATCAAGGGAGAGGCTCTCTAGACAATGCAGACTCTTTTCACATCTCCTCTGGCTTGACCCGGGCCTATGCTCCTTTCCTGGCCTTCTTGCTATAACCAATATCTGTGTTGTGAGAGGGTGGATAGGGCTTGGGTCTTCTCAGCTTGAAGGTAGCTTCTGGTAGAGTAGAAGATAGAGTAGAGCAAAAGAAATAGTGTTTTGTTTCTCTCTACTACTTACTAGAGCCATGCCGTCTAAAATAGCAGCCACTAACCACACGTGGCTTTTGAGCACTTGAATGTGGTTAATCTGAATTGAGAAGGAGTATACATGTAAAACACACACCAAATTTTGTTAAGATTTAACATGGAAAAGTAAATAATATCACATAACTCATCAGAAACTTTTAAAGTGATTGTATGTTGAAATAATACTTTTATATGCTAGATTAAATAAAATGTATTACCAAAATAAATTTCTCCTGTTTCTTTTCACTTCTTTCAATGTAGCTAAAATTACATGTATGATCTGCATTTGTGGTTTTCATTATATTTCTATTAGATCATGTTTTTCTACAGGGTAAAGGGGAGGAGAAAAAAAAAGAAAATGGAAGCTAGTTCTCACAATTTCCCTAACCTCAAATTTCCCTAAATTTGAAGATAAATGGTATAGAACTTTTTCTATTTTCCTGAAACAGAGTAAATAAATCCAGCTATCAGCAATTTCTGGCACCTTAAAAAATTACTTGCTGACAATCTTAATCTGTTTTCAAGAAACATTCTTTCCACACATGCTGCATGCAACCCTAAACAAAGGGCCTGTGGATTAGACAGGTTGATTTTGGGGTGACTGACAATTATGTGTTCACCTTTTTTTGGGCCATTTACATTATGTTGTGGGCAACTTTGAGGGAAGAACTGAGTCTTCACCTTCTTTTGTAAGTTCCTAGATAGTGCTCAATTCATACTGGGTTTTTGGAAAGCCTATCTACCTTAACAAAATCACTCATCCACCCATTCACCACCAACCACTGATGTTGAGAGTTGTTTTATTGCCCAGTATATGATTTATATTGGTGAATGTATGGTTTTGAAATAAATACATATTATGTAGATGTCGAGTCTAGTGTTCTATATCTATTAGATCAAGATAGTGGATAGTGTTGTTCAAATCATCTATGTCTTTAGTGATGTTTTTGTCTAGTTTTATCAAAGTATTGAAATCTCTAACTATGGTTATAGAATTATCTTTTTCCTTTTCATTCTTTCAGTTTTTGCTTTATATACCCAGCTTTTTAAAACAAAATTGACAGATAATATTGTTTGTTTTCAATGGAATGGTTAAATCTAGCTAATTAACAAGTACATTACCTTACATAGTTATCATTTTTGTGGTGAGAGCACATAATATCTACTCTTTTTACATTTTTCAAGAATACAATATTTATCATTAACTATAGTCACCTTGTTGTGTTAATATAGTAGATATCTTGAAATTTATTCCTTCTGACTGTAATTTTGTATCCTTTGACCAACAGTTCCTAATCCCTTCATTCCTCTAACCACTCTTGCCTCTGGTGACCATCATTCTATTCTCTACTTCTGTGAGATCAACTTTTTTAGATTTCACATATGAGTAAAATCATGTGGTATTTGTCTTTCTGTGCTTGGCTTATTTCACTGAACATAATGTCCTCCAGGTTCATCCACGTTGTAACAAATAGCAGGATTTCATTCTTTTTTATGGGTGAGTAGTATTCCACTGTGTATATAAACCACATTTTCTTTCTCCATTCATGCTTTTATGGACACTTCGGTTGATTCCATATCTTGGCTATTGTGAATAATGCTGCAATAAACATTAGAGTGCAGATATCTCTTTGACATACTCATTTCTTTTCCTTTGAATATATACCCAGTAGTGGGTTTGCTGGATCATATGGCAGTTCTATTTTTAATATTTTTAGAAACCTCCATACTGTTTTCCACAGTGGCTACACTAATTTACATTTCCACTGACAGCTTATAAGGGTTCCCTTTTCTCCACATCCTTACTAACACTTGTTATCTTTTGTCTTTTTGATAATAGCCATTCTAACTGGGGTGAGATGATATTTCATTGTGGTTTTGATTTGTATTTCCCTGATGATTAGTGATGTTGAGCATTTTTTCATAAATCTGCTGGCCATTTGTATGTCTTCATCTGAGAAATGTTTATTTAGCCCATTTTTAATTGGGTTATTTGGTTTTTTGCCATGTAGTTGTTAGAGTTTTTTATATATTTTGGATATTAACCTCTTGTCAGATGTATGGTTTGCAAATATTTCCTCCTGTTTTGTAGGTTGTCTCTTCACTCTTCTGTTTCTTCTGTTGTTTAGAAGCTAAAAAGCTTCTAAAGTTTGACAGAATCCCATTTGTCTACTTTTGCTTTTATTGCCTGTGCTTTTGAGGTTTTACCCCCAAAATCCTTGCCTAGATCAATGTCATGAAGCATTTCCCTTATGCTTTCTTCTTAGCAGTTTCATACCCCAGTCTTTTTATGCTTACTGTTTCAGTGGTATATATTTTTATAGCCCTTTACTTTCCACTTATTTTTGTCTTTATATTTCAAGTGCATTTCTTGTAGACAGCATATGGTTAGGTCCTGCTTTCTCATCCCCCTGATAATTTCTGCCCTTTAGTTGGGAATGCTTAGTTCATTAACATTTAATAAATTATTGGTTTGGTGAGATTTAGGTCTACCATTTTGTTATTTTCCTATTATTTCTTCTGTTTTATGTTCCTCTGATCTGCCTTCCCTGCCTTTTTTGAAGTACTAAATCTTTTTATATTTCCATTATAATTTATATATTGTTTTTTTGTCTAAACCACTATTTTTTAATGGTTGTGCTAGAGATTAAAACACATACATATACATTTTACAGCCCATCTAGAATTCATATTGTGCTATTTTATACATATATACAAATATCAAAAACTTGCAATTGGATAGGTTTATTTACCATATACCCCTATCACTTATGGTCCAGTTGTCATATATACGACATCTGTCTGCATTATCAATCCCACAGGACAATATTATAGTTTTTGTTTCCAACAGTCATATATATTTTAAAATAATTAGAAAAATAGCCTTTTACATTTCCCCATATACTTACCATTTCAAATATTTTTATTCCTTCCTGAGGAACAAAGTTTTCATTTTATTTAATTTCCCTTCAGCCTGAAGAACTTCCTTTACTATTCCTTATTGTGCAGGTTTGCTGGTGACAAAGTATCTTCTTTTGTCTGAAAATGTCTTTCTTTCACCTTCAGTCTTACAAGAGAGTTCTGATGGATGTTGAATTTTATGTTCACAATATTTCCTTTCTGTATTTTAAGATATTGTTTCATTAGCTTTGGCCTTTGTAATTTCTGCGGAGAAGTCCCTGGTAATTCTAATAATTATTCTGCTATATGTAATATGTCTTTTTGATTTGGCTGCTCTGTTTTCTATGTTTTCCTTTTAGCAGTTTGACAATAATAAACCCAGGAGTGGTTTTCTTCATGTTTATTCTGCTATACCAGTAATTACTGTATTGCTTTGCAGCTACAAATGCCTCTTTGCCATCCTTTGTCATATTAGAGCTGCTAGACCTTGCTCCTTTGCTGATTGGCATGATATTAGATTTTTGTCAGTGGAGGGTTCTAGAGGGATGCTATGCAGCCAGACCAGAAGGAAGGAGCTCTCCTTCCATCTTGGGATGTCCTATTTTCTATGAAACAGCAGGCAGATCAGCATGGGGGCTGGTAGAATTCAGCGTGGGGGCTGGTAGAATTCAGAGAAGTAGGCTCTGAATGCTAGCTTAGCTCATTACTTCATGTAAGTTTTTCTGGCATCATAGCAGCAACCTTCACTTATTGGTGGCCTTCTCGTATAGAAAAATTCTCCATCTGCCAGAAGTGACATTTTTCTTTATTTCAACTGTGAACTGCACCCTCTGGTAAATTTCTCCATAATCACAATTGTGGTCCTTATCCTGAACCCTGCATCCTCTATCAAGTTTCTCACTATTGCCTTTCTGATATAGCCCAAGTTCTGTAGCGTTTCCTTGCTGGCAAGCTGTATGTTCTTGTAGGAGTCATGTCTTCTCCTCAGAAGACTGAATCTCAGCCTTTGGGGGCCTTCTCCTCTCTATGTTCCCTCCCAATTTGCTTTCCCTTAGTCTTTTCTATCTGCTTCCTGAAGATGCTCCTTCTATACCTCTTAGAGTCTTCTTTTATTCATTTTAGTAGTTAACCACCTTTTTCAAATTAATAGTTTTTAATTGAGATTTCCCTATTCATACTGATAAATTGGCATTTGTTAAGCTTCTTCTATCTGTAATTTTATGTTTTTCACCAAATTTGGGGAAATGTTTGTCATTCCTTATTTCTTACAATATTTTTTTCTTCCCCATTCTCTTTTTCCTTCTCCTCCTGAAACTCCAATTACACAGGAGATATACCTTTTGATACTGTCCCACAGGTCACCTTGACTCTGTTTATTTTATTTTGTTACTTTCTTTGTGTTCTTCGTATTTGATAATTTGTATGATCAATCTTCAAGTTCACTTTTTTTTCTGTTATCTTCCTATTGTTGCTTTTTTTTTTTAATATATATTTTTTTGAGACAGAGTCTCACTCTGTTTCCTGGGCTCAAGCAATCCTTCTGCCTCAGCCTCCTGAGTAGCTGGGATTACAGACATGCACCACCACGCTCGGCTAATTTTTTCTATATATATTTTTAGTTGTCTAGCTAATTTCTTTCTATTTTTAGTAGAGATGGGGTCTTTCTCTTGCTCAGGCTGGTCTCAAACTCCAGAACTCAAACGATCCACCCACCTCGGCCTCCCAGAGTGCTAGGATTACAGGTGAGAGCCACCATGCCCTGCCTGTTATCTTCCTATTGCTGTTAAACCCTCCCAGTGAAATTTTTATTTTAGGTGTTATATTTTCTGTTCTAGAATCTCCACTATTTTTTAAATAATTTTTGTCTCCTTGCTAATATTTTATAACTTTTAATTCACTAAAAGTATGATTTCCTTTATGATTAAGCTTAGTTATAATAGCTGCTTTAAAGTCCTTGTCTGATAATTCCTTCATTTGTTTTATATCAGGAACGGTCTTGGTCTATTGTCTTTTATTTTGAAACTAAGGATCATTTTCTGTTTCTTCATATACTGAGTAATATATGATAGAATCCTGGACCTTGTGTGTTTGTTGTATGGTGACACTGGACTCTGTCATATTACTCTGAAGAGCACTGATTTTTTTTTTTTTTTTTTACTTAACCAAGCAATTAACTGGATTATTAGAAAATCGTGATGGTTAATTTTAGGTGTCAACTTGACTAGGCTAAGGGATGCTAGATAGCTGGCAAAACACTATTTCTGAATGTGTCTGTGAGGGTATTTCCAGAAGAGATTAGCATTTGAATTGGTATTGAGTAAAGAAGTCCATCTTCATTGATGCAGGTGGGCATCGTCCACTCTTCTGAGGACCTAAATAGAACGATGAATGCTCTCTCTTCTTGAGCTAGGACATCCACCTGGCCTTGAACATCAGAGCTCCTGTTTTTGAGCATTCAAATCTTGGGACTTATACCAGTGCCCCCCCCCCCCCCCCATTCTCAGGCCTTTTCCCTGGGACTGGGAATTGCACCATCAGTTCTCCTGGTTCTCAGGCCTTCAGGCTCAGACTGAATTATATCACCGGTTTTCATGGTTCTCCAGCTTGCACACAACATTTCATGGGACTTCTCAGCCTCCAAAATTGCATAAGCCAATTCCCATAATAAATCTCCTTTTATATAGTTGTGTATATCTTATTGGTACTGTTTCTCTGGAGATCTCTGACTAATATAACAATTGACTCTACATTTTCTATATTAGCTCAAATTTCAGTTCCAATCTTTGAAACTTAAATGGGCTTCTTGGAATCTGCCCATGCATGTGCAGTCAGAGATTAGACATAGATTTGGAAAGTTTATATAGAATTTGGGGGTTCTCACGCTTCCCTACTGGCAAGCTATGGTTCCTAAACTATATCCTTCTGACTGCTACCAAGTGCAATCTCCGAAAATCTTGTGAGTCTGAATATTTACCTGAATTTAGGAAAACCTTTCTGTAGGTGTTGTACACTATTTCTTTCTCTTCTCTCTTCTCAAAGTTTGGTCATTGCCAACTTAAGAGGCATTCAGGAAGTTTAACCTTTCTAAACTCAAAAGTACTGAATTATCTCAGGGGCAAAATTCATGAGTCTATATTATAAAAAGTATATTTCTCTTTTTAGCAGGCTTTGGCTATACCTTCAGAAATAATAGATCCTTGAGTTGTGATGAATGTTAGTGGGCTTCCTAACACATGGCTGGGCTGTTTTATATACAAAAACAAAGATAATGAAAACCAAATGTACGTATACTATTTTTTTGTGGTCTCCATTTGTTGTTTAGATGATGACATCAGTTAGCTTTCTGTGGGTCAGTGTGTCTTTGCAGGAAGAGGAACAGTGGTGGTTGCAAATTTCCTTGGGCCATGTATGGAAACTGGACGTGTGAAAAGATATTTTCTTTAATTAATACGGATGTGATGGTAGGGAGTTTACACACTAATATATGTATACTCATTTCATGTCTTGTTTAGAGCCTGAAGACTCACATTTCAGGCCCTGTATTGACAGGTCATTGTTTCCTGAGGATAACTCAGATTACTCAGTATTACACAATACTCAGTATTGTGATATAACGGTTTCTTGTGGTCAACCTTAAATATCCCATCAACTTATAGGCTCCTCAAAGGCAAAAATTTGTCTCTTTCCTCTACTGAGTGAAGAAATAAGTCATCTTCAGTGACTTACGCTGGTGTTAACTACCACTTCTTAATTAAATTATAGATTGCAGCCAAGAGATAAATGCTTCTTACTCCCTGAAAAATGTCAGCAATTGCCTCCTGCTGTTTTCCAGATCCTAGAGCGAAGCTATATTACTTCAGGTGGTCTAGAGTCCACTTGTAATGAACCTTCATTATTTTTGTCTGCTAAGAATCCTTTCCCTTATTTTTTTTCCTAGTAATTTCTTTTATTCCTTCTTGGAAGAACTCATCTCATCTTACTACCCATTCCATCTGATCCTGGAGAGACTTCTAATTACATACTACTTTTACCTACCAGTCACAAATTTGACCACATAACCTTGGTGTTGACAATCATTGGGGTCTGTCTTTCTGGCCACAGGGAGTGGTTCATAGATCAGTATATTACTTGAGCCAGATCAACCTGAATTTTTTACTGGAAGGAAGAGACAACTTTACATTTGGGTATGGGGAGAGGTTATCAAACTTAAATGATATAAATTTGGGTTGTCTGTAGTCATATCTCATCCACACTACCCAGACCTGAGTGATAAGAGTCCTAGGTCATTTGAAACTCTGATGCAATTGCAATTAACAATCCTAAGTTATGGAAATCAATAAATTTCTTTCTCTCTCTCTTTTCGCTTTTAGTCAAAGCACATGAAATTGACAACATCCAATAATTTGGACCCACAAAAACAGCAATTTCATTTGGTTCGATCAAGTGGTTTGAATTGGATTTCTGCCATTGCAATAAAAGATGTTGCAACTATAATCAAAACAGTGTGGTATTGGAATAAGGATAGACATATAAACCAATGGAATAGAATTAAGAGACCAAAAATAAACCCAAGTATCTATGGCTAATTGATTTTGACAAAGGTCAAGTTCACATAATGGGGAAAAGGATGGTCCCATTAACAAAGGGTTTGACACATCTGGATTCTCACATACAAAAGAATAAAGTTGGATCCCTACTTCTCACCATATACAAAAATTAACTCAAAATGGGTCAGCGACCTAAATATAAGAGCTAAAACCATAACACTCCTAGAATAAAATAAAGGAGGACATCTTCATGACCTTGGGTTTGACAAAGGATTCTTAGAAATGACACCAAAGGCACAAGCAACAAAATAAAAAGCAGATAAAGTGGACTTCATAAAAATTAAAAAGTTTTGTGCATCAAAAGATGTCATCAGGAGAATGAAAACATAACCTATAGAATGGGAAAAAATATGTGTAAACCTTTTTCCTGATAAGGGTTTAATTTCTACAATATATAAAGAATCCCTAAAATACAGCATCAAAAAGACAAGTGACCCAATTAAAAAATGGGCAAACAATTTGTATAAACATTTCTCCAAAGAAGATGTAATGGCCAATATGCAAATGAAAAGCATAAATGGCCAATAAACACATGAAAATATGGTCAACATCATTAGTGAATAGGGAAATAAAAATCAAGACCACAATGAGACATAATTTACACACATCAGGATGGCTATAATAAAAAAATAAACAGAAAATAACACATATCAGTGATGATGTGAAGGAATTGGAACCCTGTGCACCTCTGGCGGGAATGTAAAATGGTGCAACCTCTGTGAAAAATGCTTTGGTGATTCCTCAAAAAGCTCAATAAAGAATTACCATGTGTCCAAGCAATTCCATTCTTAATCGAAAACACAAACTTAAAAAGATACCTGAACACCAATGTTTAGTGCATGTTATTCAGAATAGTCAAAATGTAGAAACAAATGAAGTTCCAATCAACAGATGAATGGATAAATAAATGTGAAATACACATACAATAGCATATTATTCAACCATAAAAAGGAATGAACTGACACATGCCATCATGTGGATAAACCTTGAAAACTTTATGCTAAGTGAAATAAACCACACACAAAAGGGCAAACATGATTCCACTCATGTGAGGTATCTAGAATATGCAAATTCACAGAGAGAGCTCATTAGAGATTACGAGGGGCTGTAGGAAAGGGGAATGGGGCATTTTTACTTAATGGTTACAGAGTTTCTATTCGGGGTAATGAAAAAGTTTTAGAGATAGATAGGTGGTTACAGTCGCACACCATTATGGACGTAATTTTAATGCCACTCAATTGTACATTTAAAAATGGTTAATAGCAAATTT
>NW_012152285.1:5778753-5817311 GCF_000956105.1 Propithecus coquereli
GGGGTGGTTAATAAGTAAGGTACTGCTCTTTCTAGATTCTCTAGAGTTTGGAGGGGGTGGTTAAAAGAAGTCAAGAAATTTGAAAACTGGTTATTTTCCATCTCATCAGTTTTGGGTAAGTTACTTACCTCTTTGAATTTCAGTTCTCATTGACAAAATGGAAATAATAATTCTTACCCTACTCACATTCATTGCTGGGTTGTTGAGATGGTTAAATGAGAATACTTACATGAACAAGGCTCCATAAAGAACAAAGCAGAATTTTGAGAGTGAATAATACAAATAATAGCAAAGGGGCCTGGAAGCTTAGTTGTTTGATTAACTGCTTTTCCAACAAAGAGCAAGTTGGACTACTTCTGGCGAACATTCATCCTAACCACTAATCCTCATACTGCCTGGGGAGGATGTTCTCTGCAAATGTTAGGAGCTGAGAAAGGAGCCTGAAAGAACTTGAAGTAATTCCTGATCCTCAAACAGACAGAGAAAGATTACTCAAAGGAAAGGCAGCCTCATTCAAGGGAGAAATACTCCAGAATTCTCTATACTACAGAACAAAGTCCTTACTTAGAAAATCGAAGAGGCCCAAAAATTGAAGAAGCCCAAAACTTGACCTTGTGCTCAGTATTTGCCCTTTCTGCTGATTTATGCGAAGTACTTCCCATACAGTCCAACATAGGGGTGAGATAACTGTTGAAAAAACAGACCTACTCAAACACTGCAGAAATCAACACAGCCTTCTTCTAATCAACTAGGTGCTAAATTAAGTAATGCATATAGACTAGAAAAACCACAAGACATTTAAAAAGATAAAAACAGGATAAAAGGGAAGTATTTTGATCAACTAACAGAACTGGTACCAGAAGAAATAGAGATAATTTATCAAATAGAAAGGAACTTAAAAATAATTCTAGCTATTTCTCAGAGTGCAAATATATTGTAGGCATAATGTATTAATAATGCTGTACATGCAATGGAAGCTATCAAAGACCAAAGTAGCATTCTTGGAAATTAGAAATATAATTTCCAAAAATGTAAATGGTCTGGAGTCATGGATGAAGACAAAATTTTTGATCTGGAAAATAAAGTGAAGTTAATCTCCTAAAAGACTATACAAAAAGACAAAATAACAGGGAAATGTGGAAAAAATTAAGAAGTGGAAATTTATTGAAGAGATCCAATATCCATCTAAAATAAGTTCCAATGCCATAGACATTAGACAATGAAGGTGGGAGGAGTAATTTTAAAAAGATGGTTATTTTTTCAAACTGAAGAAAGTCACAGATTGAAAGGTCTCACCAAATGTCAAAGTGTGATTAATGGGGTAAACACACATAAATTAGACAAATGATAGATAGATAGACAAACAGATATCCTGGTAAACTTGCTGATACTCAGACATAAAGGGAGTCTCCTCAAAGATTTCAGAAGGAAGAAAAGCAGTTTTTTAATACCGGATTGGTATTAAATTCCTGATAGAACTAAACACTGGAAGACAGTAGAGGAAGAGCTTCGGGGTACGGAGAGAAAAGGAGTTTAAATTTAGCGTTCTTTTTTAAAAAAAATTCAGAATATTATGGAGGTACAAACGTTTTGGTTACATAAATTGCGCTTGTGCAGTTTGAGTCAAAGTTATAAATGTGGCCATCACCAAGATAGCATGCATTGAACCTGCTACGTGTGAGTTTACCAGTCACATCCTCTCGCTTCCCGCCTGCTTAGTTTCTGTTGAGTTTTACTATTATATGTGCACATGAGTGTTAATCAATTAGTTCCAATTTAATAGTGAGTACATATGGTGTTTTAATTATATTTCTTATAAAAAGAATAGACTAAGATGTGTTAATCTAATCTGAGTTTTCAGCCTTTTAAAAGTATAGTTTAATGAATGATTACTAAAACAATTAGAGTTGCACTCACCACTTTATATTATAATTTTGATTTGCTTTCTTATTTTTGTTCCTTATTTTTCTTTTGTTGGATTGATTGAGTTTTCTTTGTTCTATTTTTCTACTTAGTGCTTTGAAAGTATGCTATCATTTTTCCTTCTTTTGTAATGATTACTCTTACATTTTAACACACAAAAGACTTATATTTTCTATCCATGTCTAGTGAGTGTCTTCACCTCTCTCCATGCACTTATCCTAATACCATTTCTTTCTCATTTTATCCTGTGTCTATTTTATCCTTTCCTCTCTTCATTTCTCATATTAAGCTCAGCTGGTATTTTATTCTCATGTTTTTGTTTGTTTTAATATTATTTATTAAAACTTGTTTAGAATTAACTGTGCATTTTGCTGGTTTCTTTACTCACTATTATTTCTTGCCTCCCTTTTTCTTACGTTCATTCACTATTTTGCATTCTTTAACAAAGCTCTGTGGATGGTCAGCTTTGCAAGCTTATGTCTTTGCTTTTTCCTCACATATGTGTACTAATGTGGCTTAGCATAGAACTCTAAATTTATGCTATACATCCAATAAAGGGCTGATAACCAAAATCGATAAAGAACTCAAATCAGCAAGAAAAAAATCAAACAACACCATAAATAAGTGGGCAAAAGACATGAACAGAAGCCTTTCAAAAGAAGAAAGACTAGTGGCCAATAAACATATGAAAAAAATGCTCAATGTCTCTAATCATCAGGGAAATGCAAATCAAAACCACAATGAGCTATCACCTAATCCAGCAAGAAATGACACTTATCAAAAATTTCCAGATGCTGGTGTGGATGCAGAGAGAAAGGAATACTTATTCACTGCTGGTGAGACTGCAAACTAGTACAACCTCTATGGAAAACAGTAGGGATATTCCTCAAAGAACTAAAAGTAGACCTACCATTCGATCCAGCAATGACACTACTGAGTATGTACCCAAAGGAAAAGAAGTCATTTTATCAAAACGATACTTGCACTCGAATGTTTATTGCAGCACAATTCACAATCGCAGAGTTGGAAACAACCCAAGGGCCCATCAATTCATGACTGGATTAATAAATTGTGGTATATGTATATATCATGGAGTATTACTCAGCCATAAAAAAAAATGCTGAAGTTATACCTGTTGTAACAATCTGGATGGAACTGGAGACCATTCTTCTAAGCAAAGTAAGGCCAATGGAGCCTGGAGAAGTAGGTAAAAGAGAAAGGATAAAAATATTTGGAGGTCTTTGTGATGTAAAATAACAGAGAATCATGGGAGTAGGGGTATAAAAGAAGTGGATGAATAGTGGGTTGTAATCAAAAGTCCATTCTTACAAGCAAGTTGATTTAGAGGTGTTTTGGGGATGATGACAAGGTCTGTGGCGTGGACAATGAGATGGCTGATTGAAATGAAGTATAGACAAATATCCCTGGAGCTGAGTGAAAGGGATGGCCCTTGTGTTGGTTTCTCCAAGTGGCATTTAAATTGCCCAGGTTGGTGGTTCAGCAGGTGATAGAGCTAAGGTCTAAACCAGATGCCAAGAACCTCAAGAAATATGACAATGTAACCAGGACCACCAGATGAGAGAAACAAGGTTCTAGTGTCACATGATCTTGGAATACAGATATGGTAGGCTGAATAATGGTGCCCAAAGTTGTCCATGTCTTAAGTCCCAGAATCTGCAAACATGTTACCTTAAATGGTAAAAGAAACTTTGTTGATGTGATTAAGGCTCTATAGAAGGAAGGGAAGATTATCCTGGATTATCCAGGTGGACCCAGTGAAATCACAAGAGTCTCCATACGAGGGATATGAGGGGGTCAGAGTCAGAGAAAAAGAGGTGATGACAGAAGCAGGGGTCAGAGTGATGTGGAGACATGAGCCAAGGAAAGTGGGTGCCCTGTAGAAGCTGGAAAGGTAAGGAAACAGAGTCTTCCTTAGAGCCTCCAAAGGGAATCCAGCCCTATCTTGATTTTAAGACTTTTGACCTCCATAGCTGTAAGGTAATAAATTTCTGTTGTTTTAGGCCACTTAGTTTATGATAATTTATTACAGCAGCCATAGAAAATTAATACAATGGATTTTGCTCAAACTCTCACAGGGAGCGCTAAAAGCCTAGATGGAGACCCTTGTCACTTGTCATCTCTACTGGGAAGACACATGCCAAGACATTGATGAGGTCACCTCTTGGACAAAGAGGCCTGTGGGAGGGATAATTAGCTTTGCTCCCCAGCCAGATGTGATGGATGGGGCTTCTTTAAGTGAAGTGTGATCAACTGTTGCTAATGACTCAGCTCTAACTTCTGTCTTGGTGTTCAAACAATGCCCCTAGTGGTGGCTTCTTACGATCAGCTCCTCATTTCAACTGCCATGGCCCTTTCAGGTGTAGTTTTTCTCCTGTGATTTCCTCTCCCCCAACCTTGCTTTTTTTCTCTAACATGATAAAATAAATGAAATATTCACCACTCTCTGATTGCAAGGTTCTCTCAGAGTAACCTGGATGAGTTTGGGTTTTTGACACCAAAGCCTGGAAGACACCCTTTTCTTTCTGTGTTCTAACTAGTTTTATCTATCACCGGATGGCTCAATTGCAAAGCCTACCTTCTGCTTGAATAGGACATAGGTACAGAAAGAAAGGATAATATCCTTAGAAATATAAGGTCCAGGAAATCAAGAAGCGGTTCTGGGGTGAAAAGTGTCAGAAGCTGAAGACAGGGTATCTGGTTATTTACACAAAGATCCAAATAACAGATATAGGGTACTAGAGTCAGAAAGCAGCATGCATTTACTTCATTCTGAGCCCACTGTTCAGTCAATGTTTCCTGCCCAGGGCAAGAATTTGTCCTGGTGTGTGAGGCCTGAGTTCAGAGATTGGGGCAAATAGGTAAATATGACTATAGTGGGGAAAAAAAGGATCATGGAACAAAATAGTTCTTGACAGCATGATATTTCTCTACATTCAAGCTGGTTGATTCTTAGAGTTACACAATATCAAAGGTAGAGAAGTCCTTCAAAGAAAGAAAGACTAGCAACGAGTAAGCACAGTGTGTTAAATGTTAAGGCTCTGTGTTAAGTGCTTTGTCCATACAATCCTAACAATTAATCCAGGAAGTTAATATTATTATGCTTATGATAAAGAATCTGCAGCTCACGCAATGTAACTGACCTGCCCAAAGGCATTTAGCTTAATGGTATTGAGTAGAAGTTTGGGATAGAATTGAAGCTTACATACGAAAGATTCAAAAACCCCAAATGCATGCTCTCTCACCATATGGCTCTCCACATCTCAGTATGAGTTTTTTGTTATTACCTAGAACCCACAACTAGAATAGTGCAGTCTTCTTGTTATGCTGATGTGAGAAGTCACACACACAGATACACACAGTTTCAATTTAACATTCAATACATTTCCAGATGATATACGTCTGTATTTCTTCTTAGAACTGTGGGCAAATCTTTCAGCACCTCGCAAAATGTGTCCATAATCTCCCCAGATTCTACTGATTTCTGGCCAGCAAGGCACAGTCCAAATGACACTGCTTCAGTTTCTAATTTAATGGAACATTAAACATCCATTTCTGGTACCTAAATTATACTGATTCTGTTATTTATAGAGCTTACATGCAAAGTGTTTAACTGAAAAATGGAAATAAAAATAAGAAATGGATGGGTGCCTGTTATCGAGTCTCATAAGTGATCTCATAATATTATTAAGTCCAGTAGGTAATGAGTGTTAAACAATTTTAGAAATTTTAAAATAAAGATTTAATTATTTCCTTCATCTAATGAGCTTCCACTTTGTCTTTTGTGCTCCAAACATGTGCTTCTGGAAATAGTCAAGTCAGCCATACTCCATGTAATATTATTCAGACACCTTCTAGTCTTGGTGGTGGTACAGTGACTCCTTCCTTCCTCCCTCTCTCTCCCTCTCTCTCTCTTTCTCTCTTTCTTTCCTTTCCTCCCTCACTTCCTTCAAGTCTCTCTCCTTCTTTCTTTCATTTTTTCTTTTTCTTTTGTGTAATGAATCAATGGTGTCATGCAAACACCAGAAATGGATTCTAACAGTGCACGTTCTCAGCAGGGCAGAACTTTGTGAGCCTGTCGATGTAGTTTCAAAATTCCTCCAGTAAAGGGAAATATACATAATCTGAATGCTACTTTTTGCTGGAGACATTCAAAACGGATATCTTCTTATTTTTATCAATTTATAAACACATGGAAAACAAAATTCCTTCTGACAGATTCAGAAATGCAAAGAAGTACTTGGTAAGGGTTTGAGTACCTAGGACATGGATCTCTATGTAGCAAAACAGTCTGACATCTGATTTCACTAATTGTTTATTAAAAAGAAGTTATGAGTAACAGACCCTCTCTCTCTCCACACTTTCCATATAGCATATGAGGTTGGGCAAAGGGCTAGTACATTCCACAATATATTTTCTTATCTTAGTGGAATTAAATTAGATGCCGATAAGAATAAGGTATCTAGAAACCTCAATGGTTTTCCTGGTTTAATCCTGGCTGCTAATTAAAATCACATGAGGAGCATATTAATTGTCAATGGCTGTATAACAAATTACTCTGAAACCTTGAAACAACAAGTATTTGTTTCCTCACAGAATTTTTGAGGACCAGAAAGCTTAGGAGCAGTTAACTAAACGATTCTGGCTCAGGGTCTCTCAACAAATGATCAGAGGGAGACGGGTGGAGAGAGAGACAGAGAGAATGAGAGAAAACAATTAAGATGAACACCAAAGCATCTTTTATAACCTAATCATATATGTCATCACTCCTGCACCATTTTATTGGTCATGTAGAAGAGCCCTTGCACAATGTGGAAGTGAGGGACCCATCCAAGAATGCAAGTATTCGTAGACAGACCTCATTTGATACTAATGCTATTCCAAAAGATTTAAAAAAAAGTCATACAAATGGGACATAGATTTACAAATCAGTTTATCAAACAGGAATTTTAAAAAAAATAGGTCAGGATTTTAAAAACACATTCATAAAAATTTCCATAACAGTCCTGAATATCTGCAACCTTTGTGGGCAGTTAGTACTCCCAAAGCTCTCCAGGTTATTCCAGTGAACAGTCAAGTTTGAGAACCAATTCTTTCCATGATGCTTGCCACCAGGCCCGCTTTCTTTCTACCTGATTTGTTGGCTGGGAAGTTCTCAGGCTCACTCAGACTTTCTGGAAAGATGATATTACTTAACTGGCCCTCTTGAGAAATACTAAATCTGGGGTAGGAAGAAGCCTCTTTTCAGCCCTAGTGAGAAGAGGCTATACTGTGCCTCTTCCAGGACAGCTTTTCAAAGGTTCATGACACTAAAACTCAATGTAGACAACAGGAGTCCTGTATTTCCTTTCAGTTTCGTGCTTATCTTTGAAAATATTCTCCTTAGACCCAGATCTCAGAAACACAAAGCAGATTAAATTCATTTGCTTGAAGAGTATTTTCAATTGTAAGACCTTCATTATATTTCAAAGTTCAGCCAGCTGCCATTTTAGGCATCTCTATGTTTGGAAAGTACATGGAATGTGGACATCATTTTCGAGAACAAATTTTCTATTTTATAAACAGGAACAAGAAGGTTTTAAAAAATTTTTTAAGTTTTATTTCTAATGAGCCTAGAAAACACACTAAAATAAAATAAACATGAGTTGGAGTTTGACTCTGTCTCCTTTTTCTAATACTATTTGTGACCTACAGATGTAGACGTAGAAAGAGATATTGATTACAGAGATTAAAGTAATGCAGGCCGGGCGCGGTGGCTCACGCCTGTAATCCTAGCACTCTGGGAGGCCGAGGCGGGTGGATCGCTCAAGGTCAGGAGTTCGAGACCAGCCTGAGCAAGAGCGATACCCCGTCTCTACTAAAAATAGAAAGAAATTATTTGGACAACTAAAAATCTATATAGAAAAAATTAGCCGGGCATGGTGGCGCATGTCTGTAGTCCCAGCTACTCGGGAGGCTGAGGCAGTAGGATTGCTTGAGCCCAGGAGTGTGAGGTTGCTGTGAGCTAGGCTGACGCCACGGCACTCTAGCCAGGGCAACAGAGTGAGACTCTTTCTCAAAAAAAAAAAAAAAAAAATAAAAAATAAAGTAATGCAGAGGAGGCAGCATTTTATATTAGGAAGAGTATGTTATTTAGTATCAGAAATCCTAGGTGTGTTTGTGGCTCTTCTGATAACTCCCTGGGCAACCATGGACACTTTATCTTAACCTCTCTGGAACTTGATTTCCAATTTCAAACAACCAGGAGTTGAATTTCCTCCTTTCTAAGGCCTCCTTCATTTCTAATATTTATAAATGGTGATTGAAGGTGTGACTCCTTGAAGGTTTTGGGTAATTTTACAGTGTGAGGTTCAGCTGAAGGGGAGAAACCTTCACAAATGAAAATGGAAAAACCTGGGGCAGTGGGAAGCTCTTTTGTGGCTATACCTTGTGACCCAGATGCTCCTACAGCTTGCCTTTCTGGGGTGCAGATGTTGAAGTGGGCTGTCTGCATTTTAAAAAGCAAAGAGTTTTTAGTTTTTAGATTTCTTGAAATGAACTGCTTTCCAGAAGCTAGCTAAAATGTGACTGATATGAAAGTTGCATGTTCTCTAAACAAACCCAGCATATAAAACTTTGAATTTATTTTTAAAGGATAAATTCAAAGAACAGGAGTGATTATTTGTATCACAAAAGGATTTATTATTCTTTTTAGGACTGTTAATTTGTTGATTCTTTTTAGGAATGTTGATAAGTGATCAGTGATTTGCCATTTGCTAATCTCATTTATAATTTTGCATAATTATGACTTCATTTTCATATTATGACTAAATCTTAAGAATCCATGTCTCTTGTGAGAAGTGAGGTATATCTATGTCTCTAAGGCTTTTATAAGCCTAATTGTGGATTCATACCTTTCTGTGGGGCACTGGAGCTTCAGGAAAACCAATACATAATACCTGAATAAGGGTGTTCAAGGTCAGAGAATTTAATTTGTTATGAAGGATTTGCCGACTGTCCAAAAAAATCTCAATTTCAGTCCTGAAATTCAGATGTATCAATCAACCTGAATATGTTAGTGTTCACAAAGGTTTAACAGCTTGATTCTCTAAATTGAGATGCCAGAGATCAGCTGTGGAAAGGAAGAATTTTGGGGCCCACGCTACTGGGTGTAAAATTCTATTAGTTTCCAGGAGGCTTATAATGACAGAGATTTTATTTTCCCTGGTACGTGAATTTGAAAGAGATGGGTCTAGCTGACTGTCTGAATTAATTTGTAATGTCCAGAAATGAGTTGAAACATAAGTTCCCATCATCAATACTTTCTTCAAATATGGTTGATGTTTTCCCAAGGGGCTATTCTGTAATTTACTTATAAGCCTTGACCTAATGTGAACTATAGACAGGTGATGTGGGACTTCAGGTGGCAAGGGATAAAAGACACCTCCTGCAAAATAAAGACCCCATACAAGGCCACTGGAAAAATTATCACTTTTGTTGGAGGAAGAGGAAGACCACAAGGAAGAATGTTCCAGATTACCTGAAGCTAATATCTTTAAGTGATGATTTGTCCCCGAAATCTTAGCTCTTCTAAAATAATTTTCTTAAAAGTATGTATTTTTACATCTTTTAAAAAAGAACGGAACCCATTTATAACTTTGACTCGAGCAGTACAAAAGCAATCCATGTAACCAAAACAGTTATACCCCGTAATATTCTGAAATAAAAAAGAAAGAAAGACAAGAGAATGCATTTTGTTTAGCCTTTGCTTAATGCCTCTGGGACATAAATACATATGAGAATGACTTTTCTATGCAGTGATCAAATTGTTTCTACCTTTTATCTTTTCTTTTTATTCTTCTTTGATTTTATAATGATAGATATTTATTCTGCTATCAATTTGTCCAACTTTGTTTTCTTCATTATTTTCCTGCCAGTTTGCTCTTTCTAGTTTGATACTGAAAAATAAACCAACTTGGAAACTACTATTATGTAGGGGAAAGATTAGGAGCTGCACTTACAGAAAACACACACACACACACACACACACACACACACACACATACACACACCCCTATTTATATGTTTCTATCTAGAAGGAAATACATTTAAATGTTAGTAGCAGTTACCTATGAATTGTGAGAGTAATTTGAATTTTCTTATTTATAGTATTTTCCCAAAATGTCTGCAATTACCATGTATTTACTTTAAAATAAAATACAAATATTTTGATACAATATTGCAGTCTATTAGTTTTGAATCTGAGCTCTGCCAGTACAACGTAGACGTCATCTTGATTACATTACCTTTAAATAACCTTGGTTGAAATACCTTTCTGAGCATCAATTTCTTCACTTATAAAATACATCCTTCATAGAATTGGGAGACTTAAATGAAATAAACTAAGTAGAATGTCTGGCACATAGAGTGACGAAAAAATATAAGCATCCCTTCTAGGAATTTTATGTTAATCAAGGAAAAAAACTTAAGATACTAAAATGCTTAGATTTAACAGAGACTTTGTGAAAATGACATTATTTTTTGGTCCTTAAAGTTGATTGCTCCCAAAGTTTGTGCTTCATACTGTGTTCTAGAGAGCCTGACTTATTAATAAGTGGAATATACTGTACCCCATTGAGCTGTAATCTTTTAGAGCTAGGAGGGAACTTCAGAAACCATTGAGCCTAAAACATTTATTTTATGGTTGAAATACTGGGAGGAAGATTTATTTCTTATAGTAACTTCGTTTCCAAGAGTGGATCATTCTTAGCTTTTAGCAACAGACTTGGGATTACTTGCAATCATCTTAATAGGATCCCTGGACCCCTAGGCTTTAGACCAGTGGCCAGAATGGAGAGGAGACATGCGGGGAGAGAAAGGCCAGGCAAGAGGAAAGCAGTGCTAGAAAAAGGCTGTGTTAAGGCATCGTCCCAGTGGCAAGTCCACAGTGATAACGTTTATCTTTAACTATGATTAAAAATATACTTGCAAAGGGAAAAGCTCTTCCATGCAATTTTACAAACTGTGGTACTAAACAAAATATTAATAGTTATTTCCTGTTATTTCACTGACGTGCTGGGAGGTCCTTATTTCAGAAGAATTTGCGTGCCTTGTGTTGTGTCAGTGATGGATGCAGCTCCGCAGAACTCCCTGTGCTGCAATTGGAAAAGAGGAGGTGTTGTTAAGAAAAGCAACTGTTCAGCAGGAACCTTTCGATTGTGTCACTTAAGTCATTGGTGCTGACGGCAGAGAGAAGTGTGGTAGTTACAAGAATGAAGAATGTCTATGCGGACTTTTGTTCTTCAACACAAAAATCCCTCTTGCTCTTAATTTGAGTAAAAAAACTCATTGAAATATTTGTATATTTTAAACCAACATCAGACATTTTCCCCCTTGGCTAACTGTTCACACAAATACACGAATTTGGGGAAGAAGAGAGTGAGAGAGTTCCTTTTCAGCTTATGAAGAAGTGTTAATTACTCCTTTGACAAGACTTCTAACTCTTGGGAAATAGCTCTCCCTTTGATAAAACTGTTTCTGTTGTTGCTCTTATCTGGAAGCAGCCACCTGGTTGGAGGGGAAAGAGTTTAATTAAGTTGCCTTAATACTGATTTGATTTTGAGAGAATTGAAAAATACAAACACAATAGTTGAGCCCACGATCTACCTGTCTCACTTTCCCACATCCCATTCCACCCTCCCTTCCAGATTTTTTGCTTAGGTTTACATGATCCGGATCTCAGCCTGACATTTTTCTTCACCTAAAATTGTCTTATAACAGGTGTATAAAAATTATAAAGGAAGATACTGTTTGAATGCCCAGACATAAGGGGCTCAATGTGTGCAGATAAACCAGTTGGAGAAAACTATACATTAGTCAATTAATTTGAAGACAGTTAATAGGGGTGGTGGAAAATCATTCACTTGGACATTTATTTCTGCATTCATTTAAAATTCGAGAGTCTATTACAGACAAAAATCATGCTAACAAGTATGGATAGAATGACCAGATGCATTCAGCTTTTGCCTTCCCAGAGGTTATTATCAAACACAAAGAATATTGGAGAGAGTTCTTATGTTAGTTTGGAGACTTAAGTGTTAGTAATGGCAGTTCCCCTCCATAGCTGTGTGTCCTTGGACTGGTCGCTTTGTCTCTCTGTGCCAGTTTCCTCATCTGTAAAACAGGGAGACTGGGAGTGGCCAATGGTTGTCTTACTCAAAGTGTGGTTCAGTGCCCATGTGCAGAGACAGGTCAGTTCTGTTCATGACAAGTTTAGTGCAGAAGTTGAAAGTGGGCATCAAGAAACATTCACCTCAATTTAACAGGGTGATTCTATATCTTAAGAATCTCACAGACATTGGGAGTTTGAGTTTTGAAGTCTTTATTATTTCATTTTCTATGAATTTAATTTTATTGTACTTTACAAAAGTATCAGTTCGCACAGGATTTGAAAATAAAAACTGGTCTTTTATCACAGATTAATGGTCCTAAGAGAATATTTTTAAAGAAAGAATTCCATGGCCAAGACTCTCCCTATTGGAGAGTCAAAATGTAAATTAGTATATTAAAGGCTCTAAACAGTTGTGTTTCCCAGACGTACTGTACCATGGAAGCTTTTCTTTTCCCTATGACATTTATCAACACCGACCCCCTGTGGATACCCTCCTCGTTCTTGGTTTCTGACATCCCTGCCAGACTGGTCCCTGCGTGGACACCCTTCTCAGGCTCAGGGTCTTTGGGCCAGGCCACCTTCCCCCACAGGGACACAGGAGCTGGCATCCTGTTCTGGGTCACTGAGCTCCCCCAGGCCCACTACAGACCTCACTAATGGCTTTATGAAGGGGCGGGAGTTAAGAAAAGAGGCAGAGGAAAATGTATTTTTGTTAGTAGACACTGCTATAGTAACTCTCTTTTCTCCATAGGCAACGGTTAGTTTTTCTCTGATCCTAAATGCCTTATATAAATGATGTTAATGTGTTCTCTAGTTATTGAATATCTGCTGCATGTTAGCCATTGTGCGTTCATTATTTCTAATTCTCACCACAATCCCGTAAAACAAGTGTTATTCCTGTTTTACATGAGAGGAAAAAGATTCAAAGTGTTTAAATAATTTTCTAAAAGCTAGCAAATAAAAGTACAGAATTTGAATTCAAGTCTACCAGGTTCTTTTCATCATACCATGCCATCACTACACTTCAAACCACTGAAATATCTAAGTCTGTGTGATTTCATTGAGAATCTCAGAATCAATTGAAATCTTCAGACACTTGCTATTAACACTTAAACCTCAGAAAACACAGTGCGTAAACTTACGTATTTTATTTGTAGAAATTTGATAGATCTTTATTATGTCTTGGAGTTTTATATTTCATTTCTATAACCTGAGACTTTCTATAACTATACCTAAAAAAAAAAATACAGGCCAAGTACTCATAATTTCATTTAGCAATGTACAAACATAGCCAATTCCTAAGATAAGGAGAGGAATATTTTCCTTGATGTTTACTTGAAGCCATTTCTCGCAGTTGTTTCTCAAAGATTATGAAAAATCCACTCACATATTGTCCTGCTGTTTTGTTTTTTTTTTCCCAAGGGGGAAGTGGGGCATATTTCTTTATTTCAGTTGGTGCAGCTTCTACAATGACTAGATATTAAAAGATGACCTTGAAAGAAGAAAGGTCATTTTTGACACAGGGAAGAAATAAGTGTCTACAGATCAAGTACTGGCCCCACACTCTGCCTGCCCAGTCAGTGCCCGCAATTAGCCAGAAAGCATTTGGGCCTCCTAGTGGAGGAAAAATAGAAGAAAAAAATACATTGGAATTTTTCATATATTTATTGAGGTTTGGTTATTTTTAACTTTTTACTCCTTCAAAGTGTGAATCTCCTCCTCCAAAATGTTATGGACTTTTGGCATTTCATATTTGATTTTTATTCCTGTGGAAGTGAAGCAGAAAATCAAGCCAGAACATGATTTCTTTAAATAAATTGACTTTTTGTTTGTTTGTTTTTCAAAATTTCTAAGGCTGCAACTCCTAAATATGACTCTCTCTGAGGAGTAGAATCGTGGATGACTTTAGTTTTCTTCTTTAAACTTTTTCTGCATTTTTCAAATTTTCTGCAGTGAACATTTACTATTTTAATTAAAGAAATGTTTTGCGTACATGTTATAAAACATATGTAAAAAGAATCTCAGACTCTATGAATGTTTAAAAGTTAAGGAAAATGCCTTCCCGAAGGCTCAGGTTGCCAGGTTATGGATATAGAAAATATTCGCTAAAATGCACCTGAAGTTTGGATTCCTTTTTAAACTTTCTCATTTTATTTTCAAAACGTGAATGGTGATAGCCTTTGTAGTAGGATGACCCTGCTGGCATACCACATTTAATTAGCCTCAAATCATGATATTTTATTTAAGGTTAAACATGGAGACATTTCCACCTCCGAGGAAGGTGCCACTTCCTCCCAGCCCCCATCCCACTCCACTGTGTGCAGTTCCTTTTCCTTGGTCTGAGATTTGTCTCAAACAGTGATTTAGCACCATAGGAAATGGAGATGGGCCAATATTTAGTGACTTTGATCAATGTGGAAAGACAGAGTAGATGATTCAGTGCAAACGATCCACTCCAGGGCCGGGATTGGCTAATTCATCAGGCTCCTCCAACTAGAACTGGATCCAGGCTGGCCAGGGTCGTAAAGCACATCTGTGAAGGACCACCGGCAGCCTGCCACGTGGCATCGTTCAGTGCAGCCCTGGAGAACTGCCACTCAACTAACTGCCAGGGGAGGCACATGCCCTCAGGTTGAAGCAGGTGGCTTCACTTCTTAAAGGCTAGTTTTTACCACTTTAGAGGGACCACAAGCAAGAGTCATCTGCTTTTTTATCAAAGTTGGGCCCTGGCTGTGGAGTCCTGTCCCATCATTGCCCTTGCCTCTGTATGACAGTGAATTGGGAAATCTAACTTATCCTGCTTTTGCTACTAGATTCTCAAGAACTATGCTGGGAAATACAGGATTTGCAACTAATAATATCCTGACATTCTGCTCTCTCCAAATAAGTAGCAAAATAAATAGCAAAAATGTGTTTGAATGCTACCTGATAATAGGAAAAGGACTTTGAGGGATTTTAATAGAAGCAGTGACTTCATCCCTATGTGAACCACTCCAAGAAAATGCATTTGAAGCAGGCAACAGCACATATGCCCTGAAAGGGCGGCTTTATTTAGATACCACATGTCATTTTTCAAGATGGAAAGGCTTTACGGCCTTTTTGGGTAAACATGAAAACTAAATATTTTAAGTCTTCCTTTTATGTATATTCACACTTTTTTATTATATCCCTCCGAATAATTTATTATATGTATTTGCATTTCTTCTCTACTAGATTATAAACTCCTTGGGGGCTGAAAGCCTTAATCATCTTAGTTTGATTAAGAACTTTGTTCTGAAGAGAGTAGGTGCCCAGATATGTGTGTTCAATGTTACATAACATGAGCCACCTTTTTTTTTGTGATCTTATGGTGCCAGTTAGAAGGTCACATGGAAAATCTCTTCTAATCTATAAAAGGTAGGTGTTATTACTACACAAATTATACTGATGGAGACACTGGGGTTTGAAATGGTTATGTGTGCCAGGTCACATGCCAACATATAGCAGAACAGCTGGCCAGCACGCAGGTGGGCTGCTGCAGGTGGGCCCGCTCTTACTACTATTCTACGACTTCTTGTAGTTACTTCAAGAAAAAGCAATTATTTTTCCCACAACTTAGATTTTTATTTTGTGGGGGAGGTGTCACTTGTGAAAAAAGTAAGATTTCAGCCATCAGAAATTCTTGGGGATATTCTAGGTGAGAGATCACATAAGCTGGCTAGGGAGTCAAATAATCCCAAGGTTGAATTCTAGCTTGGTCATTTATAAGCCATAAAATTGAGCTTCTCTGAGTCACAGTGTGTTAGGTTTCAGGGGATGATAATAAATCCTTTGCAAGATTATTGATTTTTAGAATTAATGTATGACATTCTTGGCACAAAGTAGATGTTCAATAAATGTAGCTATCTTTTACTTTTTTTTTTTAAAGAGTCAGTCTGTAATGACAAAACTTTCACATTTTAATTATTATGGAAGTGGAAACATTTCTAAAATGAATCCCACATGCTTTTGTCTTTCTAAATAGACAACAGTTTAGAAAAATGTATTTTTTTAATGAACTCACAATCAATAGTTCTGGCAGATTTTATTCTATTAATACATCAATCATATTTATATATATTAATAATTATTATGCACTATTAATAATGTTGACTGCTATTTACTCGTAAATAACAATAAAATAAATTTTATTTATCAATAAAACTCTTGTTTTCAGTCTGTAACTCATTCTTTTCACAGGATACTTGCTGAAGGAAGTCCATCTACCCTATTCAAGTTTGTTATATGATTTCACATATAAAATCGTACATTCAATATGAGATAATATACCTGAAGCTCTCCTATGAGCACAACTAATGTTTTAATAAGTGAAATTTTTATGTGGTCATTGGGGCTTCTAAGAGTCTTCCCTCCCCCACCTCCTCTCTTCTGAGTTCTGGCTGCATTCTCAATTCTTGCTTTTGGCAGCTACGTGGCAGTCTGTCTCCTTCTTCTCAAAGTTGATACATAGTCCATCAGTCATTTGGATGCCCTGTGCAGTCCTTCCACCTTCCATATTCCCCATTCCCCATTTCCAGACTGTTACTTCTCCTATTTCTGTATTTCAAGATCTAAATATGGCAGCTCAAGTTATCACTCAATAAACCATTTTTTTATTGCTTTCTTATCAGCTGTCAGAACAGCTGAATGCTGAACAATTAATTGGTCAGTTGCCAAAAGCAGCATTAGCAATGGGAGTAGGAGAGGTGATTAGACCAGCTCTGTGAGTTATTCACTCTGAGAAGTCATCTTGGAACTAGAAAACCATTGCATTAAGAATAGAACTTACAAGAACAATCCATTGGTCTTAATTTCTATTTTTCTCCCATATGAACATTGAAGCTTTTCCTGTATCATTCTGTGATGAAGCTAGTTTCTTCTCTCCCTGATAAATGCAATGATGTCTTATTAACAGGAAAAGCTTCAACAGTCTGTTCAAGAAACAGCCAGAATTTATTGTCACCTAAAGCTCAGATGTGTGTCTTTAGAAGCTTTACCATGGAAGCAGTCACCAAGAAGTATCACAGAACCAATAAGTCTCAAGCCTCTAGTCTGACCTTGAAATTGGTGGACAATGTATGAAAAGGTTCCACGGGCCTTTTCCAGCTTCAAGATGTTAGTGAGGCCATCAAACAATTACCTAAGACCTACACTCTTTTCTGTGTCCAGGAACCCCCAGCATGGTCAACAATCATAAATCAATCTATCAACATTTCACATCCATGAAATCAGATAAAAATACAAAAGGAGCCCTTTTTTATTCATTATTTTATATTTTTGGTTTTAAAAATTAAAAATTTCAGTTATAAACACAATCTATGCATCAATGCATTTGTATTCAAATAGTACAAAAAAGTATATAATAAAGAATAAATTTTCTTTCCACAGCAGTATCCCTACTCTCATCTTTGAAGGCAACTTCTGTTAGCCAGTTTCTTGTGTCTCCTTCCAAAAATACTCTCTATGCATACAAGCATATATATTTTTAAATAATTTTAGTCACACAAAAATACCCTAATTCTCTGGGGATGCTGGTGTCGTGGTGTCATAAAACGAGTTGGGAAGTACTATCTATTTTTCTATTTTCTGGAAGAGGTTGGGCAAGATTGTGCTAGTTCTTCTGTAAATATTTGGTAGAATCCATCAGTAAGGTCATCTGGGCTGGAGGTTTTCTTTGTGAGAAGGTTTTCTTTCCTAAGAGGTCCAATTCTTTTAATAGATATATGACTGCTCAAGTATTATTTCCTCATGTCTCCATTTTATCTACAGTTTCAAATTACTATAAGTTGCCTGAGTGTTCTTACTATTTTTGTGGTTTTTACGAGCCGTCATGATGTTCTCTTTATGGTTCCTGAATTGGCTATTTACGTCGTTTCTCTTTTGCCCTTGGTCAGCCTTTTAAAGATACAACTGTGAGCTTTATTAATTTTTCTCATTGTGTATCTTTAATTCCTACTCTCAATCTTTATTTTTCACTTGCTTTTACTCTTTCTTTAATTTACTGCTCTTTTTCTAAATTCTTGAGATGACTCCATAGATGGCTGATTTTTAGCCTTTCTTGGTGTCTAATATATGCACCTAAGGCTAAAACTGTTCCTCTGTATATGGCCTCAATTGTATTTCACACATTTTGATACTTAGTATTTGTATTATCAATTAAAACATTTTTTACCTCATAATTTCTTCTTTGATCAAAGGGTTATTTAAAGGTATATTGCATAATTTCAAACATTTTGGGATTTTTCAACTATCTTTTGTTATTTATTTTTAACTTAATTTTACTGATTAGAGAATACCTGACCAAAATCTGTGTCATTTCAATCTGTGTGGATATGTATTATCTGAATCCTTTCAAATTTATTGAGATTTTCTTTATGACCCAACATATGGTAAACCTTGATAATACTCTATAAACTTGATAAACATGTGCATTCTTTGTGTATATAAAGCTTATATGTTAATTAGATGAATTTGTTAATAACTTGGTAAATTTCCATAATTATTGCTTTTTTTCTGCTTGTGTTACCAGATACTGAGAATAGTTTTTAAAAATTATGTAGTGATTATTCATTTGTTTATATTTTCTTTTTTGTCAATTTTCATTTCATAGATATTGAGGCCAAGTCATTAGCTGAAAAAAAATTTTAAATTATTATACTTTCCTACGATTTGACCTTTCATTATCAGATATTTTTATCTCTAATACTACCTAATGTTTGTCATATCAGTATAGCTACAGCAGCTTTTATTTGGTTAGTTTTTGCACATTTTTCTTTTACGTTGAACTTTCGTGTATTCTTATATTTAAAGTATGTCTCATGTAAGAAGCCTGTTTGTTTTCTTTTACCCAAATTGACAACAGTTGATCTCATGGAGACAGAGAGTAGAATGATGATCGTTACTTTTTAACTGGAGTATTTATTCTATATTTGCCGTGGTTGGGCTTAAACTTATCTTAATATCATTTTTTAAATTTATTTGTCCTGTTTTATGTTTTTTCTTTTCCTTATTGTTTTATTTTTTTTCTATTATGCCCCTTTGCTTACCTTATTATACATTCTTTTACTATTCTTTGAGTGGTTTCCATGGAGATTATAACACGTGTCCTTGATTTATTAAAGCTTTATAAAATTAGTAATTTTATCATCTTCCAGAAAATGCAAGGATCATAAAACTATTTAATTCCTTTTACCTAGCTACTGACCAGCTTATATGCTATTATTTATGGTATGTAATTTAATTCTATATATTAATCCCCACAAAATATTTTATTATTTTTGTATTATTAGTCGATATTCATTTTGTCTTCACTGTATATTTACCCATTTCTTTGTTCTTTATTCCTTCTTGTAGAACTTTGCTTAAATTGTGGATAGTTTGTGTTGTTTGAAGAATATGCTTAATATGTTTTAGTATGGTATTGATTATACAAACTGAGTTTCTGCTTATCTGAAAATTTGTTCATGTATCTTTCACTTTTAAAGGATATATTTGCTGATATAAAATTTTAGATTGGCAGGTATTATTGTTCTCTATTTTGAAGATATTCCATTGTCTTCTGGATTCCATTATCTATGTCCAGATCTGTGGTCCCCAACCCCTGGGCCACGGACCGGTATCAGTCCACTGCCTATTAGGAACCGGGCGGCACAGCAGGAGGTGAGCAGTGGGCCATCTGTATCTACAGCCACTCCCCATAGCTCCTGTCACCGCCTGAGCTCCACCTCCCCGCCAATTCCCTTCTCCCCCCACCAGCCATGGACAAATTGTCTTCCGTGAAACCTGTCCCTAGTTCCAAAAAGGCTGGGGACCACTGGTCTAGATGATTGCTCATTTTACTGTTGTTCCTTTGCAGGTAATGTGTTCTTTTGTTACCTGGCTGCTTTTAAGTAATTTTATATGTCTTTAATTTTTAGCACTTTTCCTATAATGCACCTGGGTATGCATTTTTAGAATTATTTTCCTACTTGAAGACCTACTTGGCGTTCATAGCACTTACTGAACCTATTAATTGATATCTTTTGTCAGTTTGAAGTTATCAGTCAAGATCTCTTCAAATATCTATTCTGTCTTGCTCTTTCTCTATTACCTTTCTGGAGCCCTGATTAATTCATTGTGGCAACTTTCCTCTGCATATCATATGCCCCTTAGACTCACTTCTGTATTTTCTAAACTTTTGTCTCTCTGTACCTCAGTCTAGATAATTTTTTCAGGCCTATCTTCCAATTTATTAATTCTTTCTTTTCTGAGCCCAATATGATATCAAACCCATTCTATAAATTTTTAATTTGTTTTTCAATTTACCTTATTATGTACTATGTATTTATTTTAATTTTCAGTTTTCTCTTGAAATTCTTCACATAATTTACCTGCTTGAGCATAGTAAGTATAGTTTTGTGTTTTTATTAAGTATATGCATTATAACTTTAATGTCTGTATTTCTTTGGTGTCTAGTTCTAATATTTTTTGTCCTTTGGCTCCCGGTGAATTTTGGTGTACATATAAATCTCACTATTTTTGATTAAGTGCTGAACAATGTATGTCAAAAATTATAGAGATAATTTGAAGTTATATGTGACATTATCTATTTTCCTCAAGAAATAATTTATAAAATGACTTCTTTGAAGTATCTGAAGAATGGAAAAACAAACACCACATGTACTGCCTAATAATTGGGAACTAAATTATGGGCACGCACAGACACAAAGAGATGTAAAGGCCATTGCAAACCAAGAAGGGGGGCAGTGGGTGGGGTTGAGGGATAAAAACTTAGCTATTAGGCACAATGACACTCTTCTGGTGACTTGCACACCAAAAGCCCTGACTCAAGCATTATAAAGGTATCCATGTAAAAAAACATTTGTACCACCTTTATATTTTGAAATAAAAAAAGAGTGAAATAAAAGGAATAATTTATGTTGCTTCTTGTAGGCAGCGAGGCTAGAGGAAAGTCAGCTGAATCAAATCTGGGATTGAGCTCACTTGCTGATGATCTTCAGTCCTTGTGGGAGCTTCTCTATTTGCTGTTCATTATAAATTACAGCAGCCATTCCCTTATCCACAGGGTATGTTTCAAGACCAGTGGATGCCTGAAACCACAGATAGTACTGAGCCCTATATGTATACTATGTTTTCTCCTGCACATACATACTTGATAAAGTTTAATTTATATATCAGTCACAGTAAGATTAACAATGATAACATAATAATATATAGAACATTTATAACTATACTCAGAATGACACATAATTTAAAATTTATAAATGATTTGTTTATGAATGTTGTTTATTTCTGGAGTTTTCTATTTACTATTTTCAGACCATGATTAACTGTGGGTAACTGAAACTGTGGAAAGCAAAACCTCTGCTAAGCAGGGACTAGTGTACAGGGTGGAGCCCATCAGAATCTTATTTTGAAATACGAGCTGTTAGGCAGGGGTTTTTCTCTTCATGGTTCCTGAACTTTTTCTTCTCCCCTAGCTCCATACAGACTAATGAAAACTCTGCTCAGCTTTTCAGGTTTTTATTCACTATTTTTGTTTTCAGAATCAGTAATCACCCAGAAGGTAAGTGATAATCCAAGTGCCTAGATACTTCTCTTGGTTTCCCTGATTTTACAGATCATGGCCTGAAAACTCCTACTCCCTTGATAACTCTCTCCAAGAACTTAAATCAGATGTTTTATACAATTTGGACACGGTCTGTAGTTTTTTGCAACTGAAGAGTTGGTTCTAATCAACACAGTCAACCACCACTGGCAACAGAATTTAACATATATACATTTTGGAGTAATATAATAAAATGAAAACGTATGAATCCACCACCTTACTTAGAACAGTACCAATATAATTGAATCTACCTGTGTCCTATCTACCTCTGCGAATCACCCAGAATTAACCACAATCCTGAATTCCCTAGCTTAAAGATGACTTTACTATCTATATTTATACCCCTAAGCAATATATTGTTTGGTTTTGCCTGTTTGAACTTTATAAAAGCACATGCTTTTTGTAATCTTCTGAGACTTGTCTCTTTCCCTCAATGTTGTGGTTCTAAGATTTATCCATGTCATTGTGACTAGCTGTAATTCATTTTTTCTTTCTTCTATACATTTATTCTATCATCTATTTTCAGTGAGTATCCATGGGTTTTATCCTTTTTTAAAAAATTACAAACAAGTTGCTGCAGATATTCTTTTTTTTTCTTTTTTTTTTATTTCAGCAAATTATCCATGTCATTGTGACTAGCTGTAATTCATTTTTTCTTTCTTCTATACATTTATTCTATCATCTATTTTCAGTGAGTATCCATGGGTTTTATCCTTTTTTAAAAAATTACAAACAAGTTGCTGCAGATATTCTTGTGCATGTCTTAATTGTCAATAGTTAAGATATCCTCTAAGGTATGTAATTAGAATGTATTAATATAAAAAGACATTTTTGACACAGTCTGAGAAATTTAAAAGTGGGTTGAATATTGGATAATGTAAGAGAATTATTGTTATTTTGGTTAGGTGTATAATGCTATTATAGTTATATTAAAAACATAAGTCACTACTATTGATATGTATTGAAATATTTATAGTGAAATTAGATTATGTATGTACTTTCTTTTAAAATATCTCATTGATTGGGAGAGAGAAAATAAAGGATAATAGATGAAACAAGGCTGGCAGAATGTTAATAATTGCTGAAAGTAGATGAAATTTTCATGGGGATTCATTATACTATTTTCCTTAGTTTTGTGCATGCTAAAAAATTTCTCTAGTAATAAGTAAAAACACAAACAACAAAAAGATCCAATCATGGAGTAAGGTGAGAAGGCTAATGTAGTAGTTTAGGTAAGGGATGAGAGTACGCTGGACAAGGGGAGAAGTGGTTGAGAAAGAAAGAGTGGATGGATTCTGAACATATATTGGAGATAAAGTAAGGAGGGTTTGCCATTGGATTAACTTGGGTGGGGAAAAAATTTAAAAAACAGTACCTATATTTTTTGTTTGAGTAAACTGGGAGGATGCTGATGCTGTTTTGCATTGCGAAAAGCAGAGAGAAGAGCAGGTTGGAGTCAAAGTTCATAGTTCTGTTTCGAGCATGTTAAGTTCGAGATGCCTGTTAGACAATCAAGTGAAAATTGTAAGTAGACAGTTGGGTATTCCAATATAATTACAGTATTATGCCAAGGCCAGAGGTAAACATTTAAAAGTCAGGCCATAACTGGCATTTAACATAATGGGAATGAATAAGACTGTGTAGGGAGAAAGTGTAGATAGGAAAAACAGGAATTTCAAGGTGAGCTTGGGAAATATCAGCATTCAGAGTTCAACCACATGTCTGAGTTAGCAAAAGAGTCTGAGAAAAAAATTCCTGGAAAGGGTGCATCACAGAAACCAAGAGAAGAAATTTGAGAAAGGAGAGAGTGAAAGGTGTTATCAACTGCTCCTTAGATTTGGTAATATAGAGGTCATTATTGGATATGAGAGTCCAGGGGGGAACAAGCATATTTGGGATAGAAGCAGGAGCTAAGGAGTAAGGAATTCCCTGAGGACTAAATTATAGTCATAAGTTTTGCTTTACAAGGAACAGGCGCTGTCAAATCTCTAATTAGAGATTTTATCCCAAAGACTAAATTTTAGAAAGCACAAAAATAGATGGAGATGAAGATGAGGTCAAGACCAGAGAGTCCCATTTTTGTATCCAGGAGTTTTTTTCTTTCTTCTATTTTCGTATCACATGCTCTATTCCCCACATATCCACTACCTCCATTGCTCGGAGGATGAGGTTTTAAATAGCTATTTGCTGTTTTGCAAAACTGCTGTTTGACTCTAGTGCCACAAAGGTTTAGACCCAGTTTCTAATCATCTCATTTTACAGGCACAGCCTGGTTATGTAACTTTTCAGAGCTTCATCTCAGGACACCTCAATCAATTTCTCAGAACATAATTATAGGTTCGACATTCCTTTATGACCAGAAACAGAAGCTTCCTATAAGAAATCAATGCCTCTCATAAATGTTCCCATTACAAACAGTAATAAAATAGTCCCCTAAATGTTTTTCCTTTTAGCCTAAAAAATTAAAATTAGATGTTTAACTAGAAAAAAATAGCTTTCAAGGCCTTATTAAGGGTAGCAGAAAAGATAAATCTGTGTCCCAAGGGATACAAGCTAAATACATCATTTAAAGAAGTCAATATTTGGGAAATGTGTGAAGCAAGTATCTTAGCATAAGTGCTTAGACAATTTAAAATAAAAATTTTAAAAGACATACAATGAATTTTCTAGTAATTATAGTTCTTCCAAAGGGCGCCACTAGAGACCACTTATTGGAAAAAACAGATCACATGTCATTCTTGGAACATTCTAAAAACTATAAATTGCAGCTATGTTCACTTTTCCTAACAGAATAATCAACAACCTAACATCTCAGTTCTCATAACCCTAGTTTATAATTGGAACATGTAACATTTCCCCATGTGACAGTTTTATAGTAAAAATAGAATTTTATTGGACCATGGGGGGGGAATAAATAGAATCCAATTTAAAAATTATTCAAAATCTTTTGAACTACCCATAAATCTTTATGGTAGATTAAAAAGTGGCTTTTTGAAGCAGTTTTCATCGAGAAGTGGAGCATTTTCTCTATCCCTTGATTCTGGCTTGCTTTGTTACTTGTTTTGGCCAATAAAATGTGACAGAAGTTGTTGTAATTTCTTTCTAATTTGCTCTTGAGGTCTCTCTCATGACAGTGGCCATAAGCCATGACAGCCACTCTCTAGGAGAGCCCTAAAGGAGGAAAATTAGGTTTGGACACCTATGTCAAGTAAGACACAATGAGGACACAAAACCGAAATGCATACAGCAGAAGAAATTTATTACTTACAGGTCCGAGACAGGTTAGGGGTGCTGATGGGAGGCCGATGGGAAGTCTGCGGGCAGCAGGGAGTTCAACCAGAGGTGGAGTGGGGAGAGAGAGAACATGTAGAAAAATACCTTTATTAGGATCTGTGGACATTATCCCTTAGGCTTTCCTGAGGGGGTGGTAGTTTGGTAAATTTAAAGAGAACACGTACAAAGAGGGGAACTTATTTACATGACTGGCATTGACCATTAGGTTTTACTGTGGTCTACAGCTGTGATATGTGTTCAGTGTTAGGTCAGAGGGATGAGGAACAAGTGGGCCATATCACAAACAACCACACAGGGAGGGGGAAGTTCTAATTAGGCCAAAGTAACAGGGTATAACTGGGTTTCAAGTAACTAATGTCAGGCTAAAAATGGATGTCAAGGTGGCAACTATATTAAACAAATTTGTGACAGAAGCGAGCAAGTAACATTATGTATTCTGAGCCTTGGCCACAAGAAACCTTGAAGCTTCCATTTTTGCCCTTTTGGAATGCTGCTGTCATGTGAAACAAGTCCCAGCTAGCCTGACAGAGGGGAAAAATTGAGGCGTCCAACCCGAAGCCCATATACTGCAAGACATGTTGAGTGAGGCCTTCTGAGGCCATCCAGCCCTCATTCAGTTGCACCCCATGGGTTAGCCCAGGCAAAACCAATGTAAGAACTTTCAGCTGAGCCCATCCCAACTTGCTGATCCACAGAATCACAAAACGGTATTAATAAATGATTATTGCTTTAAGTCATGATGTTTTGGGGTGGTTTGGTGTTCAGCAAAGGTTAACAAATACAGTTGTCTTAATGTTGCCCTGTTCTGTCAATCTCTTACTGACAGATGCCATAATTAGTCAATTAGAAGACAATGTCTATTTCACATTAAGACTTTTCACATAAATGCTAGAATTATTTTTATTTTTAGCCACTATCAGGCATCAATGGTGAGCAAGCCTCAATCTAAATGTAACCCATTTCCGTTTTCCCTGTCATCAAACCTACTTTCCTTACTTATACTCACACACACAGCCACACACACATTTTCACTCTTTCACTCTCATTTGGGTCGCTGCATAAGAACCATTGTTATCAACCTTGATACATTGAGGAATTTTGTGAGACCAGACTAATATCATCTTTGGGAGTCTGGCCAAAGTTAAGTTGTTTTTTCCTGCTCTTCCCTACATTTCCTTTCTTGTCAAAGCCTAATTTTTTTTTTTTCTCTTCTCTTTGACAAGTTCCCAAAAAATGTCACTGATGATAGATTTGTTTGCATTAACAAGCTTCCTCTTCCACAAATGCAAATATCTGGGGGTGTGTGAAAGATCAGTCATCAGGTCTTTCTGTGAATTGGTTTAATCAGCTACATTCCTTCACACTCCAGCTGAGTCCAGCTATACGGAAAACAACGGGGGTTGGAATGGAGGTGGAAGGCAGGAAATTAGGAACTTGTGCACCTTTGAGAAATAAAAGAGGGTTATCACACTGTCACCATATCTTAGGGCATCGTGCTGACAGAGGCTGCCTGAGGACCTAGGTTTTCGAAAGGCTGTGTGAGGTAGAAAAAACATGTGAGATAAAGGCAGGAGGATATATGAAGCAGATTCCTTATGAAAATGCATCACAGGGCCAGCACTTGCCCTGGGACTGAGAAAAGATTCTTCATTTGATTATTTCTATTTTCATCTTATGACACTCTGATTTCAGGGCCCTAGATCTGAGTTAATACTATTTGTGTCATTTTTCAGCCATGTGAAAGTAAAATAGGCTTTTGCGGGTAAAAACAGTGGCAGGAATGGTTACCCTAAAACTCTCACTGTTGCAGGCTCAGCAGAAAGTTGTTCAGGAAGGAGCTTCCAGGTAATGACACACTCATCGTTCATGCAGGGCTTCGTCCTCAGACTCCTGCTTGGAACTCCTAAATCAACTAGCTTTGGCTCCCAACTCTCAAATAGAAGCCCTTGACCTGATGACTTCATTTTTCTTTTCTCTCAAAGCCTAAGATCACAAGCAGGTCTAACGGCCTCTCCTCCTTCTCTACCCATGCTCCTCACCCTAATCTTGGCTCCACGTGTCTAACTGTGATTCTGTTTGAAGGAAAGCTTCATTTCTCTCTAAATACTAGAGCAGAGCTATCCCAGACCTACCATCCTTTAAATTTGTCCAGTAAGACACATTCCTGATGTATCAACTACTGGCGGAATAAAAGGAAGTTATCAAAACAAACAAACAAACAAAGACAAAAAATAAAAGACTACAGATCATAGGGAAGAAGAAGAAAAACAAAACAAAACAAAACAAAAAGCCTCCCTAGATAGGATGCTTTGCAAAAACAGGCTCATAAGGCACCCTACCTGGTTTGCCTGGAACAGTCCTTGTTTATGCCTGATGTGTTGGCATCTCATCTGATTTAGCATTGATTCTGGGTTTTTTTCTTCTTTTTTAATTTGTTTCTGCTTAAAAATTTTAATGATCTTGCCATACTACATAAATCATAATTCCTTGCAGGTGTACACCACTCTACAGATATTATTATTTTACTGATTGAGAAAAACAAGACTCAGGGAGGTGGAGTCAAGTTGCCTAAATTTCATCTGACACATAATCCTGCTGTCCTTCTGCATTATACGATGCTGCCAATACATAATCACCATTTCCTCACTCCCTATGGTGCTGACCAGACCTGTTTTCAAGTTTTGTACCACCATTCCCTAATATATTTTTTAAAACAAACAAAACAAAAAACTCAGAAGCACACACACACAAACAACTTCTTACCTATGAGGCATTTTTCCTTGGTATTGTACTGCTCTTCTCACACCAACTCTTACCATACGATGCCTAAGATTAAAATCACTTGTGTTTTAAGTTTTGAAGGTCTTTGGAGAAATTTAAATTATAATTTAACTTTATTATTTTATCCATTTTTTCCATAAAAGTTCTGCAAAAATCCGAATTCAAATTTATTTACTTTAAAAAAACTGGTCTGTTTTTATTTTTTAAAGCTTTACAATCTTTCCCAATACAATACTTAGATGCGTTTAACTGGAAAGGAGGGAAATGTGTTTGGCAACAGCCATGTATCTTGGGAAACATATGCATGGAGCATCTATATGCAGGTCACATCATAACAGTTTAGTTTTCCTTTTTTCCTTGTGGAAAAATGAGAACCAAGAGAATCTTCATTTTTAGACTTTGATTACATTCTTTGTGTTTAATGATCTGGTCTATCATTCAGGGGGCTTAAGCCGTAGCGGTCAAAGTTTATGTGTATATTTCAGAACGAAAATACATGTCTCACAGTGGCTTTGCCGAGGGCCAGAGGAATATACTAATTAAGGTTATTGGCATCTTTGACATTAACTTTTAAAATACAAAGTTAGATAGGATTATCAACTTGGAATATAAGACTACAACTGAATGATCTGACCCTAAATTATTTGTAGGATCAAGTTCCATGAAAATAAAGGTAAATGCTAAATAAAATTTAGCTGCCATTAGAGAGGTAAGCTAAGAATAAATAAAAACGTTCATATTTAAATAAATTGGAAGTAGAGAATTAGACTTAGAGCACGTTTTTAACAGTAACAGGGAGCAAGGGATAAAGTGGGGATGGTTAATAGGTGCAAAAATATACATATAATTAGATAGAATGAACTATATTCGATAGCACAACAAAATGACTATAATCAACAGTAAGTTAGGGTATACTTTAAAATAACTAAAAGAGTGAAATTGGAATGTTGCTAACATAAAGAAATGATAAATGCCTGAGGTGATAGATACCCCTGTTACCCTGATTTGATTAATTTACGTTGTATGCCTGTATCAGAACATCACATGTACCCTATAAAGATATACAACTATTATGTACCCATAATAATTCAAAATAAAAAATAAAACTAGTAAGAGATCACTGGGATATAGTCTTAGGAATGATTTGTTTCTTAATTCTTGTTTTTGTCTTTTACATTTAAGAGGAATAAAGAGACACCTAAGCATACTGGGAAAGGTGGAAATCCAATAGCTGAAAAGTGAGTGAGGAAGTAAAGGAGGTGAGAGTCTAGGGGAGACTAATGAGCAATGCTAATACATTCGAAATAGATTTAGAGTCACTATGAATAAGACCAGCTCATTAGCAAAATATTTCTAAATTCACAGATTAGGTCAAAAAAACATGGTGATAAAAAAGTAACTGTTTTACTTCACAGAAGAAAAGAGAATTCAAATGATGCTAGAAATTATACTGTTAAAGGTTAGTTAATGACTGGAGTACAGAATTTTTATTAAACTACTATTATTAGTTACACATGGCAGAAAAGTACTTTTAATAAAAATTGACAAGGCAGGAATCAACATCTTGATTGATCATTAGGAAATGATCAAGTGTTGAATTTTTTTTGGAAACATGATGAAAACATTATTTTTATTCTTATTAAATGTATTCAGCAGTTTTAAACTGAACCGAAATTATGAACGTAGCCACATTTACATTTGAAGATACACCTTGTGAGGGTCCAGAAGTTTTCACCTAGTACTCTGGACTCAGTACCAACTCTTTTCTCTCCCCTCTTCAGATGCAATGTGGGCCCTTTGCCAATTAAAGAAAGTGCTCTCAGATACTTACTAACAGCCAGGATAGCTAATTCCTTCCAGCCCTAAGTCGTGGTGAGAGAAGTAAGGGATACAGTTGCCCCTGCCAGGCAATTGCGCTCATGGCATGTGCCAAGGTCGAGAAGAGGTGTAAAGGGGCCAGGCCACCAGCTGGCAAGGTCAATAGGAAACAGAGGAGGCTGTAAATTATATATACAGTCATGCATTGCTTAATGACGGAAACATATTCTAAGAAATGTGGTGCTAGGCAACTTCATCATTGTATGAACACATATATACTTAAACAAATCAGATGGTATAGCCTGCTACACACCTAGGCTATACGGTTTAGCCTTTGGTTTCTAGCTCACAAACCTATACAGCGTATTACTCTACTTAATATTGTAGGCAATTGCAATACAATGTGTGCTGAATACTGTGGGCAATTATAACCCAATGGTAAGTATTTGTGTGTCTAAACATAAAAAATGGTGCATTAAAAATATGGTATTATAATCTATGGGATCACCATAGTATATGCAGTCCTCATTGCTGGAAATTATGAGATGCATAACTGCCTGAAATTTCTATGAAAAGAGGCTGAACAGTCCTACCATAGAGTACATAGAGAGTAGCCTGACCTATAGCAGTTTGTCACTTATTATACACTACGAAATCTATACCTATTTATTTTTTAGCTATGGCCATTTATTTATAATATATTCTTTTGGAAACAATGACTCAAATGAAAAGAAAGCATATATTTAATAAAAAATAAAAACTGAGCTTTGTTTTTATCTCTCAAGAAAGGTGATAATGAATATGTACAAAATGTATGCTGACATTTACCCAATCCCACAGTGCCGTAGCAAAATCATTAAGCTAATGAAAAGCTTGCAAAGAGGAAAATATTGAAATTTAGCCCAAAAAAGAGAGAAACTGAACTTGTTCTTAATGAGAAATCATGTGCATGATTTAACTTCACTTTTGACATCTCATTTTGTAAGAAGGTTACTTTACTGGAGGAGCTTCTGTGAAAATAGACACATTTATAGATAAATTTTTACGTTAAATTGGAATGTAAAGTAATTAAGAAGGCCTATTATTTTTCAGCATATAAATTGGAATATATCTTCAAGAATTATAAATAAAGCCTTTATGAGCCTTTTCTTTTAAAATTACCCTGAAAAGAGGCAGAAAGTACTATAGCTATAAGAATATTGGGATGAAAATATATACATATTTCAATAATTAAGAAAATGAAAATAATAAATTCCTCATTTAGGAAATGTGTTCTAAACTTACAAGGCACTACAACCTAAAGAACAAATATTTTCTGAATTAAAAATGTTATGGTATAATGAGAAAAGTGCATTGGCCATCTAAACAATTTTACATTTATCAACCATAAAATATGATTTTGAAGAAGATTGATGGTAACTTATAAAAAATTTAAGATAAGACCATGTTGAAAAAGTATATTCTTCAGAAAAGCACCGGTGAAAAGGAATTAGAAATAGCTAAGAAATTGACTAAAGAATATGTACCAAAGAATAACTTTCCTGCTTTATATTAATTTTTTATGTCAAGTAATCAATATAATAAAGAGGGGTTTTTTGGGGCTTTGATGATGATCTTCTGGAAAAATTTTATTTTTGAATAGAACTATTTTATAAGTTTACCAATACAATAAGACCAATTGATTTGTCAAATATTTCAAATATCACATAATTTTAATTATTTTTGCACCTTCTTTCACTCGCAAAAGCGGCCCTGTTGAAATGACAAATCACGTGGCTGCCCTAGTCTCTCATTATGGGAAAATACCTTCCTACCGTGGTTCAACGCGACAAGAATCAGAGTGAGATCCCAGAGCAGTGAGCTGCACTTAGAAGCATGTGTTACCAACACTAACCTCCCTGTTTCAATGTAAAAACAGCCCTGGGCACCGCTGGTGCTTGTCTTGAGAGTGAGAGTTGAAGACAACTCTGCCGGTAAGTGTGAAAGTTGTCAGAATCAAAATGTAGTTATCTGTGTTTAAAACAAAAACAAAACCCTGACAAATGGAGCCAGAGAAGGCCATAAAGGGAGCATTCTATGCAGGAATGAATGCCTGACAACAAGAACTATCACGAAAGATTCTGCAAAAACCACACCTTGCACAAAGGCCATCACAACCTTACACACACACACACACACACACACACACACACACACACACGCAAAATACTTCTGTGAGGACATCTGTCCAGCAGCTCCCTATCCAACCTTGGACTGGCACCACCCTTGTTACTGATGCTAGTAGCCATCATAACTATCTCAAGACAATTATGTAATCCTCCTCAGTTTTCCTTTAAAAACCTTTGTCTTCCTTTGCCTCCATGGCTACGCACGTGGTTTACTATGGCACGCACATTCCCATCGCAGTGCCCTATTCCCAAATAAACATCACTTTCTTTTAGAGAGTCTTTCTCTATTTGTTATTTAGATTGACATAAGACATTAGATTACTTTATAATTTAATAATATCATAGCTACCTTCTATTTTTGCTTATTATGCACTAGGCACCAGCTTGGTGATTTGCACGATTTATTTCAATCCTGACATGTATTCTCATTTTTGTAGTTGATAAGACTGAGACTCAAAGAAATTATGTAATCGTGTAAGATTATGAACTGGGAAGTGAAAGAAGTAGGACTAAGAAGTAGGTCTGCCTCATTTCTTTTTTCTCTCATAGACTGCCTCTCCACTGACGGGATCTTTGAGAACATGGTTAGAAATTACGGGATACAGGTTTTACTTTTCATTTTTAAATAGCACTGATACTTCTTTGTCTTGTGTAGGCTAGTGGCACTGCTGGATGTGTGAAGCAGAAATATCTTACTATTGCATCAGGCTTCAGGGACCAGACGTCTTGAAACAAGGGTCACTGTGACCATGTGCAAACTCTGTGCCTCAGAACACAGCAGAAGGCAAGGAGTTGGTAGTCACACCCATGGACATGTTCGACCTCACCTTCCTCTCCCAACCACCAGTCTGAATTTTCTCCATGTTATGCAGTATGTGTGTAAGTGGAGTAGATCTTAGTGCCTGAGCCAGAGGCAGTTCTGGACATTATCTGATTAGCTTAGACTGTAACCATAGTCAACTTGTATAATTCGTATTAAACAGTAAAACATTGCCCTAAATTACATGCGTTTTTCCTACATAGATCAAAGTAACAGTATGGATATCAAATCTTTCCAGTCTGTGTAACAGAAATTCAGCCTCAGATTGGAAGTTTATTGGCTTCTTTCACTTATTATTATTCAGATAGAACTGTTGCTCATTTCCGCAAGCCACGACTACAAATACTTATTTAACTGGAAGATTTGAGTCATCAACAGGGTTTGCAAATATAGATGATTCCTGACTTGTGATGGTTTCACTTAATGATTTTTCAACTTTATGATGGTGCGAAAGCAATATGTATTCAGCAAGAACTGTACTTGGAATTTTGATCTTTTTCCAGCCTAGCGATATGCCATATGACACTCTCTTGTGACACTGGGCAGCAGCAGCGAGCCACAGCTCCCAGTCAGCCAGGCAACCACGAGGCTAAACAACCAATAATAAGTGTACTATGTTGCCAGCAGTTCTTGTGTTTTCGCATCCCATCATGTCCGCAAAAGGCCCATTTTCAACTTACAACATTTAAAACTTAAGATGGGCTTATGTGGACATAACCCCATTGTAAACCCAGGAGCATCTATATGGCACCTCTGCTGCTGCTGCCCTTCCCGTGCCCAGGGTAGACATCACTAATTGATTACAGTAGTTTTCCCCTGCTGAGCTGAGTTGTAACCTGAGGATTCTTCTCAGATTCATAGCTTGTCATTGCCCAACTGAATCATTTCTTCAAATGTGCAGCTTTCTTCTATTTCTAATGGTAATATAAAGACCAGATTAGCTTTCAAGATTGTTCAAAAAAAAAAAAAAAAAAAACAAAGATCGTTCATATCTGCTCCCAACCTAAGTGGACAAACTTATTTCCCAATTCCCCAGAATTTTTTGACATGGATTCTTCTTGCCATTCAGGTAATTCTATTCATGGTTGTATTGACACCTGTGTTCATTTATATTTTTGAACAATTCTTTATGCCGGTAATTTCCAAATGTTTTTGATTATACACTTATATCAAAAGGAAAAGTTTGAGCAGGTACCCCTAATATATGTGTATTTATTTACTTATGAATATTATAAATGTACTACTGTGTTAGTATGCTATAGATATAAAATATACACAGAATTTAAAAGAATTAAAAATAAATAAAAATAGAAATTCTAATATTTTCTCTCCCCCCCACCTTTGAAGACCGGTCTTACACAGTGAAGTTATGAATTCATAGTCTCTATGGGAATTGGAATCTTAAATCAAAACATAAGTTGAACATCACAGAGAGCCAAATTACCCTTGGAAATCACTTAACAACCACTGTTTTGGAGATTAATGAATAATCTCTTCAGCTGACAAATAAATACACAAGTTCAACTTAGCTAGTTTATTCTTTAGCACTGAAAAAAGTAGTTGCGGCTTCAGTTGAGCAAGTTATGAAGTAGTTGGCTTAGGCTTGTGGATCAGATTTCATGAAAAATATGTGCTAAATATCATATATGTCAAATTTCCTGTGATACTCAAGCTACGTGCTTTGAGAGATTGGAGGTGACTGAGAAAAAAGGTGGAAAAACAGATTCAAGTCTCTCATCTTACATTCCCACCAGGATGTATGGCTCATTTAGTGTAATGGGGGATGGAATCACTCGCCTGTTTAAATTCTCTCTCTCTCTCTCTCTCCCTATATATATATACATTTCTATATTTCTCTGTCACACCCCCAGATTTCTTGTAATTGAATTCTCATAAATAAAATGCAAGTCAGCAGTGACTTCTTTGCATAACAGCTTTTCTTCTCTTTTCTCCTTGTCGGCATCACCTAAAATACCTTTGTCACCAGCCCTTCCCCAGCTATACCTCTCCAAATTCTACCAGTAGTTCAAGATCAACTTCAAATTCAATCTTCCAGAATTTGCAGCTCACATAAGTTCCCATCATATCTGAATTATTATTGTGCCAATCCCACTCCTGTTTCACTGAATTACTCATATCAAGGATATCTACCTTATCATTCCAACAGTTTAGGCAGGAATGGCATTTTGGGTTATAGCATCAGGTAGAATGTAAGTACAAGGCAGGTAGTGAGAATTCTGGCTTTCATCCTGGTATCTCTCTAACAGGGCATGCAAGCTGAGTGCTGTTCGTGTGGTATTTCTGATTTTCCTCCTTCTGGACACGCAGTAGGTTTGCATTAATACTTCCTAGTTTGCTTGAAACTACACATGTTCTATGATTTGCTTTGGCTGGCAAAATGTGAGCCTTTCGCTTCGAATTGTATAATTTGCCCTTCCCTGACCCCTGCCATGCTGCAGAGAGTGAGGACTCCATCACCCTTCTTCCCTTTGTGAAGACAACATGGAGCACAGGCCCTGACCACTCAAAATAAACATGGAACATAAACGAGATATAAACCATTTTTATTAAACCATAGCAATTTTATGATTGTTTGTTCCTATAGCATAACCTAGCCTATCCTGAATTATATGTGGGGAAAGTCTATCACCTACAAAACACAGAGAACAATAGCTTGCTTTAAATGTATCATCAAATTTTTATAAGAATCAAATAAAAATATAAAGTTGTATTATATGTATGTAAAGATGTATTGTAAATAGTAATTGCTGTGAAAATTTAGAAAAGCATTAAGAATAAATTATCAAAAATGTCCCAACTCATATCATATTTATTAGTGTAATTATTTCTACTGTTAATCAGATATTCGGTATAATGATCTGAGCTACTTTTTCTTATGCTGACCTTCTTATACTTTTATCTCTTTAATTCATTTAACAACTATTTATTAAGTTACTAAATAATGTGTATGTAACAGTATTTCAGAGATTTGGTGGATATGTTTCGGGGATTTCCTCTCAATATAACTACATAAGATCAATTTAAACTATTCTGGAGAAACATTTGTATGCTAATATCCAGAAACAAGAAATGCTCATGTAACAGACTTTCTGTGTTATGAAAAGAGTGATATGAAACATCTGGTTGCACACTGGGGACATAGCTCAACTTCCAGTGAGACCAACATATAAACATATGTTACTTAGGCTTTTAAAACAATATACAACCTATGATCTGCATTTTTCAGGATTTCCATTTAGCAGAATGATCACCATGGTAACAACGTGAACATGTTGATTTGTATACGGTTTCTCATCCAAGGCTGAATGACAGAAGCAGACCACTTGACAGCTGATGTTTTCAGTTATAACAGCATATGCTCACCACAGAGTTCACAGAATCGCTTCTCCATCCATCTAAATCAGTTAATATGGCAGCCAAAATGGCTGATTGACCTTACTAAGGATGCCGATATTTCAGGCATCTAGTAAACCAGCATGGACTCATTTTACCACATGGTTTTCAAGGTGTCAGTACAGTATCTATGCCCACGGGGCTTACATGGTAATTGGCAGTAAGGTAGATAATTGGATAAAATCATGTTGACAATTAAACAAGTATCTAGGTTAAAATCTAAAAACATTTGAAACATGTGGATAATTGTTTTTATATTTTTATTCAGATATTTAATTTGAGGTAGACACAAAATAAATTTTTCATTTGTGGCAATTTTGAAGTAGAAAGATGATTATTGCTTTTCTTCTCTTGATCTATAACTTGACTCTAAAATTTACTCTCAGGAAGACAGTAGAGATTTTTATGCATGAAACTGTTACGTAGAATCTGACCAATAAACATTTGTTCAATGAATGAATGAAAAACTGATGTTGATCAGTATTTTTAATAGAAAATCTCTGTAAATTTTATAAAAATATTAATTAAAATATTTTTATAATTTAACAATTCATGAATCATAATGAATTTAATTTTCATGACAGTCTAGTGGAAACATTTATAATTATCCCAGTTTTATAGGTGAATAAATGTGAGGATTACAGAGATTATGGGACTCAGTCAAAGACAGAGAACAGGTAGGTAGCAGGTTAGAATTAAGTGTGAGGTTTTTCTAGTGCTGAATCCCATGTAATTCAATATGGTTCCCAAAATAGTAGATGAGTTCAAAACAGTACTAAGGAAAACAATAAGGTGACTTCATTGAACGAATACATGTTTAAAGTTCCAAATGTAAAAAAAAAAAGTCTTTTCTTTTCTTTTCCTTCTTTTTTTTTTTTTTTAAGACAGGCTTGCCATGTTGCCCAGGCTGGACTCAAATTCCTGGGCTCAAGTAATCTACCTCAGCCTCTTGAGTAGCTGATACTACAGGCAAGCACCACTATGCCTGAATTTAAAAATAAATAAATAATAAAATAAAATTTTAATAACTTGAGAAGAAAGTATAGGAAATGATCTTTTACTTACAGATAGAAAAAAAAACCTTTACGAAAAACACGCACAAAAAAGGACAAACACTAAGGAAAATATTGGCAACTTTTCTGCATTAAAATTAAACTTTATTTATGATAAAGAACCCACAAATGGCTTAAAAGGCAAGTCAGAAACTGAAAGACACTACTTGTGAGGCATACAACCAAAAAGAATTGTTATTCTGAAGTTTTAGGGAAACTCTACGATTGAATAATCCAACAGGAAAATGAACAAGGAACAAGGATATGAAACTATGATAAACTGTACTGGGAATGCAAATTAAATATCACTAGAAAATGTAAATTTAACCAGTAAAATCCAATTTCACCTCAGCTATTTTGATAGTCAGCACCCTTGAGAGGAGCATTGGCCAAGGAACAATGGCTTTGGTTGAAGGCAGCCAGGTCAAGCCAACCTTTCAAGGAGAAAGCCAAGGGAAATAAATGCTCACTCCACTCCCCTATCTCATTCTGATCTCCTGCCAGGCTTCCCTATTGGCTGAAGCTAAGCAGAACTCGAGGGATTTGAACCTGTTGAAACAGTCCATATGGCAAGACTGCCAACACAGATAGCAGGTGGGGAAGGGTAGAGAGTGTTACCTGGAGGGATGAATTAAAGATACTTTGCACAGAGGTTCTGATGCTTGGTGGCTAAAATTTTGACAAAGTTCTCTAGGTCTTAGTTAAAAAATGTAAAGTGTGTTTACCTGGAAAAATTATTAAAATTTTTAAATGGGGAATAAGAAATTTCTCTTATATTCTTGAAAAAAGTTCAATTTTAAACACTATATAATAAATACCTCTTTTGATTCAAATGTACAAATTATCTTTCTACCAGGAGCACATTTTACAACACAACATATTCTGAAAATTAGATTACAAAAATAAAGCATTTTTAGCAATACCAATTGCAAATATTTTTTTCAATGCTTTTCAAAAAGAATCTTTTAGGGAGCAGTATTTTAAAAATAATTTCCTAGAAACAGTATAGAATAGAGAAGTATATTTATCGTCACTGTTACACAAGATTCTTTTAAGTTGTATATATATTATTTACACTATATAAATATAAATATATATGTATAATTTACACTATTTGCTTTTGACCTTTGCAAGTTAAAATGTAAAATCTAAGAGTTCATTTTACTGACATGAATATTTTTTAATTATACCCTATGTCACTGAAGGAGCATTTGCGCAGCCTATTTCTTTCAGGATTTAGAAGAAGAAAGTACATAAATTGAAGTCCACTGAAGATATTTTCAACAGCTTTCAAATGAATTTGGAAATGGATTTCTTTACTATATGAGCCAGGTGGTTTTATGTTAGTTAAGATAATCTAAACTGCCTAAACAGATAATCTGTACATTCTCAGTGGTTAATGTAATTCAACAATTTATCTAATAATTACTTTTTGAGTGCCTTCTAAAAGATCTAGATGTTTGGGCTACATCACTGAGTTATAGAATAAGATTTT
>NW_012152285.1:5818276-5857289 GCF_000956105.1 Propithecus coquereli
TTTTATTTCTATTTTTATTTGCTGTCTTATTCATTATTGCATATTTTTAGTCCAGTCTTAATTTTTAAAAATACTTTTCCTTTTATTCCTAATTCTTAATTAAGTTCTATCATCTCATTTTTAAGATTGTTCTAATTCATATGTATATTGCTCTTCATGTCATATCATTTTACCAATACATTTTAGGTTTTTTTTGAGGTACTAGGTAATAGTTTTCATCTATTTTATGAGTATGCTATTTGGTTTTCTTTAGTTGTCTATGGGAATATTATTTTTCTTTTTATTCTCTTTTTTCTTAGAGTAATTTTGTATGGGACATTGTCTCAATACTTTTCTATTGGCCAGTTGTATTTGCAATTAGTTTTCTTAGATTTTTAGGTGGTATAATTCAGGGTAGCCTTTCTAATTAAACACAATTTGCATTTCTGTTGTTTTAACATAGTGTGAAAAAATATAATAGTTTGCTTTCTGAAGTTTCCTCACTCCATTACTCTCTCAAGGTTTACCTTAATTTTCTCTTCCCTTTGTCTCTATTTCTCCTATTCTTCTAAATTTTGATTCAACTCATCGCAATTTCTCTTCAATGTTGAGCCCTATTTTTGAAGGTAGCCCTGCTCAGGGTTAAAAGTTCACAAGTATTTACTCAAATTTCTTTAGACTTTACCACAAATCTCTCATGCTTCTCTACTTTTGGAGTGGTTGAAATCCTTGTTAGCTTTAGATGTTAATCTCAAATAGTCATTCCATGCTTTTCAGTGAATACCTGGGTTATTTGAGATTCTGTGTTCTTAGGTCACTCCAATTCTTCGGTCACTCCATTTTCTCCTCTGCTTCTTTCTTCAGAGATGCTGACACTGAAGTTCTAGAAATTGTTGGTATATTTTGGTCACAAAATTGTACATTGGGGTTAGAGGGAATACTATTTTTGTTATCTGTAGTTTTTAGTTTGGTTATCTAGTTGCTCAGCCTATGGGAATTGGGATGTTTCTAAAATTACATTTATTCTACTGCCCCATCTTCCTAGAATCCCCTTATCTTGCCTTTTATTAGTATAATACATCTGCTCAAATTTTCATCTCATGCAAGATTAGAAACCAATATCTCATTATCTCCATGAAATCTTGGAGCCCATAAATTGCCAAAAGAATTCTCAAGACAGACAGTTATCCAAAACAAACTATAAAATGACAAGCCATCTTATTTAGAGGATCATGGTTCAGTAATTTTTCCTAGCTTAATTCTTTCTAGGACTCAGAACTCTGCAAGCAGTTTGAAACCTGAGAGATCAATGCCAGGTATTCCTTTGCTAGGCAACTTTTGGTAGCAACTTTTCCATCATATACCCAGAATCATAATTTTTCTCAAGCTTTATGTTTTTTAATATAAAAGCATCATCATTATTTTTAGAATGATTTTACTTTAGGTAGTTATCACTAATCCCATCTGAACATAGAAGAGCTAAAAATATTTGGAAAGTTGGCATGCTTCCATATCTTCTAATGAGCCCCTTACCAGAGTTTTATTTTCAAGTTCTTCACAATCACATGAGAGATGAGATGACATGATATTGACATTATTAATATAGCACTTTAAAGGTAATCGATGAATCATCCTCTTCAGTCAATTATTCACTTTTATGTTACCCCCACAATTTTTACTCATGGTGTTATTACTTTAGGCCAGTAAATTTCAATGGCTGATTTGTCTAAGAGATAGACAATCTTATTAATGAGTCATTGCCTAATACCCTGCATGATTCAGGAATATCTTGAACCAACAATTAACTGGATCTTTAAATCCAGAAAGATTAAGGGACATTCTTTAAATAGATATGATCAGTACTACAGCACCTAATTAAACAGATTTCTATAATATTAGAGGGTACAAATGTCATTAAACTATCTGTTGTGGTGCTGCAATGAGCATTTAAGTAAACCTGCTGAAGCAAAGTAAAAGCCCAAGCACTCATAAACTTTCTAATAATGCATGTACTCTTGATTTTTTTTCCCCAGAGATCAACATCAATTTCATCTAACAGTAGTTTTCAGAATCCATTACATTCTACTTCTTTTTTTATTTGTATAAATTTAAGGGTTACATGTGCAGTTTTGTTAGAGGATATATTGTAGATGATATATTGTGTAGAGGTGAAGTCTGGGCTTTTAGTGTATTCATCAGCCAAATTACATATATGGTACCCATTAAGTAATTTCTCATCATCCACTCAGCTCTCACCCCCTCATCCTTTCAAGCATCCATTGTCTATCAGTCCACACTCTATGTCCCTGTGTACATATTATTTAGCTCCCACTTATAAGCGAGAGCATGCGTTTTTTTTTCTTTCTGTTTCTGAGTTGTTTTACTTGAGATAATGGCCTCCAGTTCCATCCAAGTTGCTGCAAAAAACATGATTTCATTTTTTATGGCTGAATAGTATTCCATTGTGTATACCACATTTTCTTTACCCAATCACTCATTCATGGACACTAAGGTTGATTCAATATCTTTTCAATTGTAAATAGTGCTGCAATAAACATACAAGTGTAGATAACTTTTTCTTTTCCTTTGGGTAGATACCCAGTAGTGGGGTTGCTGGATCAAATGGTAGTTTTATTTTTGGTTCTTGGAGAAATCTCCATACTGTTTTCCATAGAGATTGTACTAATTTACTTTTCCAAAAATGTTGTATGAGCATTCCTCTTTCTCTGCATCCTCACCAACATCTCTTATTTTTTGATTTTCAATAATAGCCATTTCAACTGGCATAAAATGATATCTCATTGGGGTTTTAATTTGCATTTCTCTGATTATTAGTAATGTTAAGTATTTTTTCATATGCTTGTTGGCCATTTGTATCTCTTCTTTTGAAAAATGCCTATTCATGTCTTTGTCCACTTTTTAATGGGTTTTTTTAATTGAATTGTTTGAATTCCTTGTAAATTATAGATATTAGTCCCCTGTCAGACACAGAGTTTGTAAATATTTTCTCTCATTCTTCAGGTTGTCTATTCACTCTGTTGATTTTGCTGTACGGAAGCTTTTCTACTTTTCTGAAGACTCAGACAACATCAGCACTGCTCTACTATTCTATTATATCGCATTTCAGGCTAGTCAGTATTTGTCAGAAAGCACCAGAGGTAGTTCCTTCAGAAGTAGTGTGTTTCAAATTTTCAATCCCTTCTCAAATGACAGGAAATATGGCACTCACACACTGTTGATGAGATATAAGTGGTTACAAGAGTTCTGGAGGGTAGTTTGGAGTTAAGTTTCAAAAAAATCTTTAAGAAGTACATGCTCTTCAATTCAGCAATCCCACTTCTGGGGATCTACATATTGTAAGGAAACAATAAGAGCTGTGCACAAAGTTTTATGTGAAAAGGATATTGATCACAGCATTTTTATAATAGGGGAATATTGGATGCAACCATTTTACACCACCATTAGGATAATGTGAACTATTAGGAGAATTGCTAATAAAATATGCAACATCTATGTAGATGGTGAAATACCATGCAGCCATGAAATATCATGTTTGAAAGTACTTAGGACTAGGATAAGATCATTATATTTAATTTTTAAAAAGCAAGTTATAAAATCAGAATATAAACTATGAATTTAAACTTGTTTATAATACATGCATACTATATACACACATACGGTGTGTGTTCATGTGTGTATATAGAAAGAGGCAAAGAAACAGAAATAAATTTTAGACACTAATATTAGGCTACAAGAAATGTTCCATTCCTATATTTCTCTAATTCTAAAGTCCTCCATGCTCCCACTAACAGGACCATTAGAAAATTTAATATTTCATTGTTGGGGCCTCTTGCTACCTTAAAGAAAATTGAAAATTATTGGACTTGAAAGGTGACAGAAAACAGAAGTAGGAATTGAGCTGTTAATCTACAAGAGTTACCATCTTTTTATTGTTCCTAAGCTACAGGATATTCCAATCAAGTATGTTCTCTACTGTTTGTGTCTCAGACATTGATGCTTCTGGAAGCTTCAGGGATAGTTCTCACAGTGGTCCTCCACACTGGGCACACATTTGACACCCGATAGTTATTTTCTAATCTGGAGATCTCATTCCTCATTGCTCTGCAGCCTGGGAGGAAGCCTGGAATTTCCCCTGGCTCTTTGCTTCTGCTTTTTTCTCTCAAGTGCCTCTCTTCAGGGACATTTATTGAATCCTCAGAAGGGGACTTGAGCCCATACGCACTTCACTTTCACAGTAGGTTGGGATGAGGTAATGGGGAAAGTGATTCTCTTTCCTGTTGGTGGAAGTGAGAAAAAGAGAGTTTAGTACCAATTTATTTCTTGATTACTCACCCTATTAAATAGACAAAGTAGAAACGAAGTTTAAGACTGGGAAAGTATACAACAAAACAATGCTCTTCATTGGGTGAAAGAATAGTCAGTGATTTTTTTTTTAACTTCTATGTATTTTGTTAATATTCTACAATGGACATGTAGAATTAGACACAAATTATAATCAGAAAAATAAACATTTCATTTTTAATGGGAAAAAATTCTAAAGTAGATTTATAGTTGCCCCCACTGAGGACAATCCTCAGGCATATTGGAATAAAGATACGCTAGATGTTTGTATTATTCAAGAATTATTGATCAACTGCCAATGTGACAAGTCTAATGGGGTCAGTGTATGTAGAATCCCAGATACTATATATGAGAAGAGAGAGTATGTAGAACTGTGGAACACATGAGGCTTAGATGAAGAACACCAAAAATGTGGGTGGGAGGAAGAAGTTCGTAAACCAGTCGTTGGTCCTTTCTGGAGAGCCCGCCTGTGAACCCTTAAGAGTTAGAAAGCAAGAAAGGAAAATAAAGCCATTTGAAAATACAGAGACATCTATTGGCATTTTGTCTGGGGCTATGACCTGGAAAAGGAGATGATTTCAAAATAATTACCAGACAATAGATTCTGTGCTACTTCTGTTTTCCCCATCATATTCAATCAATAACATACTAATCTCAGCAGGATTTTCCTTCGAAATAATTCCTAGTGAATCACCTTAATTTAGGTCTTGACTATTCATTCAGCCAACACTCTTGAGGGCCTACTTTGTGCATTGCACAGCTCTAAAGAAATATTAGCAGGGTAAGTGAATTGAGAATAGAGAGTATAGGGGGAAACTAATTTAAATATGGTGGATAGGACAGGTGTTTCAGAAGACCTGAAAATGCACAATAAGAAACTTTTTTCTTAGTCCTACTAAGAATAGTGTCATGATAGGTTTTGAGCAAGGGAATAGCAATGTCAAAATACGGTTTCTGGTAACTCTAATTTAGCAGCAGGAAAGATTGAATGTGGAAAATACTGGGGCAAAATTAAAACAAAACATTTAAGTACCTATGATTGTGCTGGTTTCCATGCAAAAGTAGGGACAGAGGCTTCTATTTCAACCAACTATACCTACTCTCATTTTATTGACTTTAGCATTCCATCCACACCTGATTTATCAGTTTGTAATCTCACTTCTAACTGTTCCTTCCTCCACCACTTCTCTACTGCCCACTCACATGGTAACATACCAGACTTTGTCATTACAAAAAGTGGCACCACCCTATAAAGGCCATCTGTCACATCACTGCTAAGCAATATTGAGTCTGTTTCTCTGGTCGGAGAGGCATGAGTTCCTCCATTCTTCCCTGACCCAAGTGTGTCCATCCTAAATGTGTAGAGGATAACTCTCCTTGTTGAAGGAAGGCCACTCTCCCTTCAAGGATCATTGATCAACATGCTGTCGTAATAGAAAACAGAACATCAGATTAAGAACTCAATTTCTCTGACTACTTTCTTGCTTTGCTTCTTCTTAAATGAGTTCATGATAAGAGAGTGCAGACTTCTGACTCTCACTTTCCATGACTTAAATTTTCCTTGGGGTTTATAATCAACTCTGTTGATTTTGGATTCTAAATTCAAAGACAAAGGCTTCAAGCCATTCTGGTCATCAGTTTTACAGTCCGTTCCCCAGAGATGAGGGCTCCATTCTTGTCAGTGATGGGCCCAAAAGCTCCTGTTTTAATCATAGTAGAAACAAAGAGGGACATTCCTTCCTTAAATTGTACTGAGTTCTGGTCACTTAGAATGAGGGTTAGTGACATAATGCCTTCCCATCTAAGTTTAATATTCTACATTTCTCAGTTCTTAAAAGGTGTCTCTTTTTCTATCAAGCAAATTGTATAAGACTTTTGTTGTCACATGTCAAGAAAAACCATAAGTCAAATATACATTTCTCTTTAGAATAACAGTGAATCAATAACATCCATGATAAACACGATAAATATGAAATACTAAAACAATTTCTTAGTTATAAATAACAGCTGCTGTCCTTTTTGAAAAGTAATCTGAGTTCCTTGGATGTGTGTGTTTCTCTTTATTAATATGTAAGATAAAAATAAATGTATTTTAAATTAGAATGAATTCTCTACAGGAAATTGTTATTCAGGGGGTATGGAAGAATCTTTTTGTGACATGTTTAAGACACTCCTTCATCTAAAACCATAAGAAGTTGGCTGGCAACCTTTTGAGTGAACAAGGCAATGAGGCAATGCATAGTTTCAGGGCAGGTCCAGCAGGCTACACAATTTACTTTTTCAGTTTGCATCTACTTTATTAGGGAAAACCCTCTAACTTTTATCAGCCTCTGTAGAACTTAATGTAGGATGTATACAACCCCAATCTTTTTATTGTTTTATTTTGTTAAGAATCTTTTAGTATGTATGCTTCATTGTCACCTATACAGTGGTGTCTTGAGGACAGATGTCATTTCTCATTGTTTTTAAAATTTTTCTTTAGCACTTAGCACTCTCCCTTGGACATGGTAGGTTCTTAATAAATATAATAATAGCTAAAATTCCTAATACGGTTGTTAGTATATTAGGTTAGTGGTTCTTAAACCTGTATATATTAGAATCACCTGGGTAACTTGAAACAAAATTCAGGTCCTACTTAGGTCTAATGAATATCTGAACAATCAGTAGATATTGACATAGCCTATCCACTGCCTTGAACATAGCGAAGTGCTCTATCAGTTATTTTATTTAAAAAGTCTTTAATACTCTTAATAAAACTTTAAGGTAAATGTTAACAGCTCCATTAAAAAAATAATAATAACAACTAACATTTTCTATGTGCTTACTGTATCCCAGAGTTCTAAGTACTTTCCCTTCTTAACTAAGAGGACAAAACGAGGTAAGTGACTTGCCTGAGATGTGGAAGGTAACACATGGAAGAGCCTGGATTTAAACTCATCTTTTCAACTCTAAAGTTTTTTTCACTGAATCATGTTGTCTTCCATCAAATAAAATTATTGTTGACTCATGGCAACCTGTGACATTTCACATTAGTTAAAAGCATCCTAATCAAACTTTTCCCCTTCTGTCTTCTGGGATTTTACTCGGAGGATGCTGGTCTTCCCAACGCCTCCTCAGCCAATCTTTGAGGTGACTTCAAGGCTAGTGCACAAGTAAGAGCAGGCTCAGACTTCTTTATTTACCAAAACTGTTGAGACCAGTCATCTGGATTACTGGTTTACACAGTAATGGAAAAGAAGAGAATGGAAGAGAAGATATGAATAGTTCCTCAGTGAGACAAGTAACTCATAATAAATAGCTACCAGAGAATAATAAAAGTGCTGTCTTCCACTACAGAAGCCATTTGACCTTATTCTTAATAACTGCATTATTTTCTATGCTTAGCAGAGTCAGTCCTAAAGAAGGTCCTATTCTTTATAATCTTTCTTATTTTCATATCAATCCCATTTCACCTGTGCTATATAAGCAAATTTAGACTCTCTCATCATATGAAACTTTTGTTTTACATTTTTAAAACCATTAAGTAGAATAATAATCACTATCTGACCTTCTCTGCCTGCTCCTCAAATCCCCTGACGCAAAACAAAATCCAGGGGTTCTTCTTGGTCAGAAAAGCCATTATTAAAAAGTCAAAAAACAATAGATATTGGTGCAGATGCAGTGAAAAGGGAACATTTATACACTGTTTGTAAGAATGAAATTAGTAAAAACCTCTATGGAAAACAGTATAAAGAATTCTCAAATAACTAAAAGTAGATCTACCATTTGATCCAGCAATCCTAATACTAGGTATCTACCCAAAGGAAAAGAAGCCATTATATCAAGAAGACACCTGCACTCGTATGTTTATCACAGTACAATTCACAATGGCAAAGATATGGAATCAATCTAAATACCTATCAACCAAGCAGTGGATAAAGAAAATGTTATGTATATATACCATGGAATACTACTCAGCCATAAAAAATAATGAAATAATGATTTTTGCAGCAACTTGGATGGAACTGGAGGCCATTATCCTAAATGAAGTAACTCAGGAATGGAAAACCAAATAATGCATGTTCTCTTACTTACTTACAAGTGAGAGAGCCAAGCTATGTGCACAAATGGTCATGCATGGGGTATAAAGGACATTGAAGTCTCATGAGAGGAGAGAGTGAGGGAGGAGTGAGGATAAAAAAATGATCTATTGAATACACTGTACACTTTTTAGGTGACAGGTAAGCTCAGATAACACCATTGTATAATACATCCATGTAACAAAAACCACATATACCCCTTAAATGTACTAAATTTTTTTTAAGGCAAATAAAAGCATGCTGCTCTTAAAGATTCATCATAACAAAAACAATCCAGGGGTTTTTGCTGAAGTTGGATTTATCTACATGCTAAAATGTAAGGTGTTTGGCTATGGCCAAAATGAACACTTTGCTATGAACTTTCCAAGACACCAGATATAAAATGAAATGTTCAGATAAAGCATGTGGTGGAAAAAACTTAGGGATTTGGAGTGGAAAGCCTTGGCTTTTACCCATTTGTACAAGAACCTTCACCATGCTGAGCCTCAATTTTCTCATTTGCAAAATGGGGATAATTACCCATACACGGTAAGGTTGTGGTGAAGATTAATGAAACGACCTACACGCCCCGCTCCCCGTCACACACTAGCCCACTGGTCTCAGTGGGCAGCATTTCCTTCCAGCCCATTGACATGTCTTCCTCTTGGGGAAGTGGGAGCAGAATCTGATGCTGTGCCTAACCTTGCACCCACAGTAACTCAGCAATGGGCAGCCTCTGCCACTCACACCCACCGACACAAGCTCCTCAGGATCCCAAGCAAGTTAACCCAGAGTTCTAAGACTTCAGACAAAAACTAGAAATCCTGTAAAGGCAACACAATGCAATAGTGTGGAAAAAGAGAAAAGAGATGTGAGATTTATTTAACAAATATGTGTGGGCAGAGAGGCAGTGTAGGCATTATCTTGAAGGAATGAAGTCTTAAGGATACAGTTTTTTATGTTTCATTAATATTCTTCACTGATTGTCTAAACATTAGCCTTATTTTTTTTTAGGAAATAAGAAAGAAGCATAATTTGTTCACTCAAAGTATCTTTTTTTTTTTTTATTTCAGCATGTTATGGGGGTACAGATGATTAGGTTACGTATGATGCCCTTACCCTCTCTCCCCCACAAGTCCGAGCTTCAAGTGTGAAAGTATCTTAAATGTTCTATTTTCATTGAAAGATTGGTGTACAGGTATGAAGAAACATGAAGACCTTCAGATCTTAAAATTTCATGTATTTCCAGTCCCAATAATAATTTGAACAGTATACTAGAATTATAAAACTTTTTATATGTGTATTCCTCATTTGATCCTCTCAACAACTCTGTGATATAGACAAGAAAGATATTGTTATTGTTCTCATTGTATAAATAAGAAAACTGTGACACTTGTCCAAAGCCATTAGGTATGCTGTGCAATGGACCCCAAACTCTGTGGGTTACAATGACAAGTGTTTATTTCCCACTCATTTACAGGGCAGTTGTAAATTAGCTTTGACTCTTTCCCACATCTACTGTATTCTAAGATCCAGACTGAAGAAGCAGGCCTATTTCAGTTGGATGGCAGAGATAAAAGAGCAGTGATGGAACCACATATGGCTCTTAAAGATTTTGCTGGCATTTAGCACACAACACTCTGTTCATATTTTATTCACTAAAGCAAGCCTGTAGTTAGAAGTAGGGGGAATATAATCTTCTCATAGGAACAAAGAAAAATTGGGAACAACATGCACTTAACGGAAGTATTAGAGTTGGAACTAGAGCTGAGGTTTTCTGATCTTTACATATTGGATCTAGCACACTTTGGCAGTGAATGTACATGGTAGGCACATATACGCACATTATAAATTAGTTTATAATTTTTGAGTTCAGAGAAGTGGTGCAGCTGAGGATAAAATTTGAGAGTCATCAGAGTACAATTACCTTAAAGCCATGAGACTGGACATTGTAGTTTGTGGTAATACTAAAGTAAAAAGTGTGACTTGGGGAGTAAATGGGTGAACTACATTTGAGAGATAGGTCATTGGAACAGAAAGTGTCAAGGAACTTAGAGACTGAAGTATGGAAAGAATCATCTACATGGATATTAAAATAACCAAAAATGATGGCAAGAATAGAGAGTTCATTGAGCCAGGAGCTAAAAGATTAAGGCAGTGAGTGGAAGTAATGTGGGAGTCCACAGATGAACACAACAGGGAGGGATGGTGGGTATTATATTAATAGTTTTATGACCTGGGGTGTAACGCTGTGTGTCTGGCAGGCAGGGGGAGTTAGGGAAGAGGAAAGGAGTATGGTCTACGGTGCCGATGAGGAGCAAGGAAGATGCTAACCTTCCCCGGGGGCCAGTGGCAAGGGAGTTTGGGAGAGAAAATGTCCACCATTCAGAGGTTCTTCTGGGGAAGCAGTAAGCTTAGGTTGACCCAGGTTTCTGGTAGAACCAGATGGCAAAGGGGGCACTCAGAGAATAGTCTGAAGATATAGGAGATTTTGCTCCTGGTTGATCTTGAGTTTCAGAATTGACAGTGGAAGGGTTTCGGGGATTGAGGTAGGATGGTGATGGATGGGGGGCGGAGGGTTCTGTATGGAATGATGTGAGAAGAATAATCTGAGGGATAGAGGATGACCTGGGAGTCCTGGGCTGCTTTGGTGACTCAGAGCGGAAAGGAATGGGACCATGAGCTGAGTTCCGGTGGTGCTGGCGCAGGAAGTAACAACGAGTCTCCGAGTATCGCTAGGGGGAAAGGGTGGGGTCTGGGTGTGTTAATGTGAAGTCAAAGAAGAGGTAAGGTCCTGTCTGGACTGCAGGCTGCACAGTTTCCTCTTCATTCCTATGGAAGTCATTGGGTGTCCTATTTGTATATTATCCCCAGGGCCATCCAGTGCACAGGGATGGTGCTCAGTAAATGTTGACAGAGAGCAGTCCCTGCTTGTGATAAACGATTAATAAACATAAGTTAGATTTGAAGGCTGCAGATAATGGACCTGAAGCGATTCTGAATAACTTGTAATGTCTGGGGAGTTTTCCATACCAGAGACTGTTAATCCTCTCATGGCAGAATGATCTGAGAATGAATCATCCCTGACTCATGGATATAGCTTGTTTTACCTGCAGTGCTCACTTTAAGTCACGACGACCTTTTCTGACTACTTGTAATGGCAGCACAGTGGGAACTGCAGCTCCTGGATAGTGCACCATTAACAGAGTAGTTAGCCAGCACCGTTTTTTGTCCCTTGGAGTAAAAGGGAAAGTGAAGCAAAAGAACAGGGATTTAATACCACATTTTTCTTTGCTCAATTGAAAAATATATCTGAAAAACACTATAAAACTTCTTGTTTTATAAAGGTAGTCCTTGCAAGGTGATTTTGGTCTTTTTCAGATAGTTAAATACTTTTAAAAGACATTTAATGATTTCTTTTACTTACATAGAATAAAAGAAAACACAGAGACATAGAGATCAAGAAATCCTTAAGAGATCCTCAAGAAATCCTCTCTTTTAGCATCATTCTTGTTAGAGAAGGAGTTTCCATTTTTAAGAGAAGACTAGACCAAATGACCTTCAGTCCTTCTTAATACAAACTTTGTATTAATAAAAATTAATGAATTAATAAGCCTTGAAAGATTTTTGGCCAAATGCCTTTACAGTGTTCCTAGCTGTTACAGATTGAATCGTGGCCCCGCCCCAAATTCATATCTTAAAGCCCTAACTCTCAATGTGACTGCATTTAGATATAAGGTCTTTAGGAGGTAATTAAGGTTAACTGGAATCATAATGGTAGGACCATAACCCCATAGGACTGTGGCCTTAAAGAAGAGATGTGTGCGTTCTTTACATATTTTGGATATTAACCTTTTATCAGACAGGTGATTTGCAAATATTTTCTGTCATTCTGTAGGTTGCCTTTTCATTTTGTTGATGGCTTCCTTTACTGTGCAGAAGCATTTTAGTCTAATGTAGTCCCCGTTGTTTATTTTTCGCTTTTGTTGCCTGTGTTTTTGGTGTCATATCCAAAACATCATTGCCAAGGCCAATATCAAAGGAGATTTCCCCCCATATTTCCTTATGGCAGTTTTACAGTTTCAGGTCAACATTTTCTGGGGTGTGGAAGAAATGGGGAGATGTTGGTCAAAGGGTATAAACTTTCAGTTAAAAGATGAATAAGTTACAGGGATCTAAGATACAGCATGATGATGGTAGTTAATACTTTATTGCTTACTTGAAATTTGTTAAGAGAGTAGACCTTAAGTATCTTTACCCCCCTGACACACACACAAAGTGTAACTATGTGTGGTGATGAGTGTAATTTGTGATAATTATTATGCAACATATACACATATCAAATCATCACTTTTTACACCTGAATATACATAATACTTCAATAAAGCTAGAAAAAGAGAAGAAAAAGAGAGAGATTTCTCACAGTCTATGGCATTTTGTTATAGCAGCCTAAGTAGGCTAAAACACAAACCTGTCCACCTTTCTAGAAATGATGTTTGTTTCTGAAGAAACAATAGATCCATAACTCATTTCTGGTTAGGAGCTGAATTCTGAAACTTTACATAACAGTAAAATATTTGCTATGGAAATGTTTAATTATTTTAAGAAATATTAAGAGGCATTAAGTTTCTTTTAGACTGCTAGTATCTAATTGGTACGGACTGTACTTACTGGTGCATCACCAGCATACTGAATGAATGAACAAATGCATGCAGAGAATCTGCTGAATGGTAAGAGACTGTGAAATAATAAAAAAATTTGAATAATATATTCCCTTTAGAAATCACAGGAAATGAAAGCCTTAGTTGTCTTCAGTACCTACTTTTGTGCTTAGTATGGATCAGGATATCAAAAAGTAAAATAACTGTTCTGTGCTTTTTATTTTTCTAATTTACTATAAAGGAACAACTGGCTAAGTCAGTATCAAGAATCTTTCCCTTGGATCAATAAAGGCAACCACACTTTAATACCATCGTAGCTTTAGGTACCTGAGATTTAGTATTACCCTCAAATAGATGTCGGCACATAAAAAAGAAAAACAACATGTTGATTGCGCACAGAAAATATAAGTACATTAAAAAGTACCAATCCTTACCCTTAGCCATTCCCATGTTACTTTGACATGATTAATAAGAATCATATTATCCAAACTTATACTTTCCCTTTCAGTTAGCTGATCTTGTATGAAAAGTTACAACTATTATTAAAAGTAAAAGAAAAAATGATTTTAAAAGCCCACAAAACCTTACATCTGTTCTCCAACAAGTTGGAGAGAGATCTGGCCAAAAAGATGCAAAGTCTAGCTCCTTGAAAAGAAGGGTTTATCACCTGTCCTCTGGGATAGCTGAGGAAATGTGCGTTTTCCCTTTTCATAACTCCATATGGCACATTTTTGCACTGCATTAAGCTAGAAAAGCAGACCTGGACTAATTGGCTCCCACAAAGGTATGAACTTTGAATTAAAAAATAGTAGCACTATTAAAAAAATCACTCTGAATGTCCTGGACCATCCAACTAGAAATAATCTGTGACCCTCGTGTGAATAATTGGTGACATCTGCCAAGTTTTCTGTCTCTTCTTCTCTGTTCCTTCCTCTTCTAACTTGTTATTTGAAGCTCTTCAATCTATCTTCTGCTCTATACTACTTCCTCCTTTCCTAGGAAGGCAACGTAGAAAAATTATAAAGTCTATTCACCAAGCTTTAGAGTCACAAGAATTTAAGTCCCAGCTCATCTATTTATAAATAATAGATAAATTATCTTGGACAAGTTATTTTACCTCTCTATCATTTGGTTTCCTCATTTATAGTAGAGTATCAATCATGGTACCTAATTACCAGGTTTTTAAATGGATTAAATGAAATAATATGGGTAGTACTCCCTGCCTACATTAAGAGGTCAAAATATTAGCCATCATTACTTCATTATTGCATTTTGGGATTCTTATTAAATGGGTTTACTAATCTACTTTTCTCAGTCTTTTGTCTTTTTCTTTTCTAAGAACCTTAGGGAAAGAAAAATTGTCCTGCTTCCTCTCTAGAAGGTTTATAACATTAGACAACTGTTTCTTCTTAAGGGAACTCTTTGGCTATCGTGCCCTTTCTCATGGTTATCTCAGTTCTATCTTATTTTGCTGTTTCCATAATCTCATCCCCTAAGACCAAATGGTTCTTCATCTCTATTTCTATGGAAAACCTGAGCTCCCTATATCTTCTTTCCTGACAACCTGAGCATCTGGGCAGGTGTTCTTAGCATGCATTGTTCTCTCTGTCCCTGTCTAACTGGGCCATGCAGCTAGCTGGGCAGACTTTGTCCTTTTGCTTTAGCATAAGGGTCCTGGAAATTGTTCATAAGTTTTCCCATTTGCTCCTCAATATTACAAACAAAATTTATATTTATCCATTGAATTTACAGTAGTCATTGCTAGGTCCTTAACCCTTCACACTTCCACACTCTCACTTGCCTGCTTTTTCAGCTTTATTCAAAAGGATTCTCCTTGCTTATTCTTCTCTGATCCTACTCTCAGTATCAATTTTTAGTTTCCTTTAGACACCAATTTATTTCTGGGATCGGAGTCTTCCCTCATGCTCATCTCTTTGACTGGAATTTTCTTTTGTTTCTTACTCACTTGATTAATTTTTATCCATCTTTTTTTGTCTTAACGTAGATGTTGGGAAGCTTTCCGTGATCTCTCAGGTTTCTCATTTTATGTACTCACCGTGTGCTGTGCTTCTTTGAGACACATTTATTAAAATTAAATTACATATGCATTTATTGGTTTGGTGACTGCCTCCTCCACCTCATCATTGGTTGGAGTTTTATTCATTGATATAACTTCTGCACTTAACACAATGCTTGGCAGATAGTAGGTTCTCAGTAAATACTGGTCGTATGGATGAGTGAATGAATACATGTGCAATTTTCATGCCCCCTACCCATTACTTCTCATGATATAATACAAACCTTTCTCTGACTTCTTCCTCTACCAAAGCTAACCATTCTGCACCCCTAAATGAAATACATCAGACAGAGGGTTCATCTTCTCCCCATGCCAGAATTTTATATATATACTTCTCAGTCCAAACTCTCCTTACTTGAACTCTCAGATATTCAAAGTATCTCTTTAATCAATTCCCCACACACAGCTATCAATTCCTTTATTCTTAGTTTTCTGAGCAGAACCACATGGTCCCTGTCTGTAAGAGCCTCCCCAGTGATCTCTCTGGCTGAACAGCTGCCTGTGAAACAACAGATACTCATGGCCGATCTCCTCTTGACAACGTTCTCTAAATAGCCTCTTCCTTTCGCTGTAACTCCACAGTGTTTTTTCTTTTTCCTTTTTTTATGCTGTCTTTATGATCCTTGCTGAAGACAGGAGAGGCATGGACCGGTCTCTTTCAGATCTGCTTCTGCTGCCTTTTTCCTGGCCCTCTCTGGTAGGTATTTTGAGATTTAAGACCAGCATGCTTTCATTACCTTGCCGCCTGCTTGTTCCACCTCCTGGGAAGTTTTCTTGCCTGGCAGCAGTTTCTCCAAATGTAGCTCTTCATTCTTTTTTTTTTAAAATGCATTTCTCTATGTATTCTTGATTACTTTTATTTGACTCCCATGATAAGCTGTGAAGTCGTCAAGTATCAGGATGAAATCTGGGGAAAACCATAGACTCAGTGACAGAATCCTCCTGTACTCCAGGTGAATCACAGATTGAGAATTACAATTTCCTCTCCTAATACATGAGGCTGATACATGTTTTGGTGGAGAATTTTATTCCCCAAAAAATGCTCCATGTAAATAAACCATAAGAAAATCAGTCAGAGTGAGTAAAGATCAACTTTCCCAGGGGGCTCTGAGTATTCACATCCATGGGGAGGGAATATCTGGGGTCTGTCTTAGTCTGTTCATGCTGCTATAACAAAATGCCTTAGATTGGATAATTTTTGGACAACAAAAATTTATTTTCTCACAGTTCTGGAGGCTGAGAAGTCCAAGGTCAAGGCGCTGTCATCTTGTGAGGGCCTTCTTGCTGTATCATCACTCGGTGGGAGGCAGGAAGGGAAAAAGGGACAAATGCTGTGTCCTCACATGGCGGAAGAGCAAAAGAGCAAGCTCGCTGAATGCTGCATGAAGCCCTTTTATAACATCACAAGGGGGAAGCACTCATGACCTAGTTGCCTCTTAATGCCACCATTGGTCATTAAGCTTAAACACCTCAATTTTGGAAGGGACACATTCAAACCACACAGGACCTGACACCACTGAGTCCTCCAGTCATCTTAGTGTGGCCTCGTGTGACCTTTAGCAGGAACCAGAAGTCCTGGTGGCCAGCCACCTGGCCAGCTGCAGGTGCAATATTATGGCCAAAGGAGGGACGGCAGGAGAGAGGCTGAGGAATGTGGACTAAAGTGAACTAAAGTGAAAATATGGTAGGGGTACTTAGCAAAAAAGTAAGAGCAGCTGTGTAGTGCTGAGGCCTAGGGAGATGAGGATAGAAAAAGAGGAAAATAATTGCTGTGGATTACTGTTGCCATTTTAAGATATTAAATCAATACTGGAATTTCTCTTTAATTACATTTGACTGTGTAGTTTTAGTGTAATGCTATGTATACACTAGACCACATAAGATGTCAGAGCTTTTTGTTTTTGTTTTTAGAATTTCATTTCTTTCCTGTGATTTTGTACTTAGTGACAATTCTCAGCTATGCTTCCAAGTAACAAATCAACACAGATCTTTCCAAGGGTTTATTTTCACCATGATTACCTGACCACTGCGTAAGTGGATGCAGAGTGGAAGGGAGTAAAGCTAAATTAGATATGAGTCATAATGGTTCTTGGAGGATAAGTACAAAGTCAGTGGGAGAATGAATAGGTTAGAGGCTGATGCTGGCATAGCATTATATAAAACTGTAAACTTGAAAGGAGTGTAGTTTTTAATTTGAACTCTATAAATCCTCATTTTCATAAGATATCAGAATTCTTTTAGGGTGGCAAGAGGAGACCAATGCCAGAGCCCCTTGGAATAGGTTTAACTTACTGCTAAGCTGTACCAGGGGAGGCAGGATCCCCTAAGGGATAGGCTATTATTGTGGAACTTCAGTGAAACAGGTTTGTAATCCATGGATATAAACTTTCTTCCACCAGAAACTGAAGAAATTCTTAGGAAGAACCAAGCCAGAGGACAGAGAAAAGAAATTTGAGTCAGGGTTCAAACATGCCATTAATACTATGCTGGGATTTAAGTCCTCGGAGGCTGAGAAGTGCTATGTCAAGTGAAAGCCCACAGGCCCCCAGGGCTATTCCCAGACACCTAGTCATGGAGATGACTGTCCCCGTGGAGAACTGCGGCACTTCTTAGAGCAAGAATGTGGTCTGTAGACAATGTCTGGGACTCACAAGACTAACTTATGACCAGGTGTCGGTGGACAGGGGAGAATTGCTACAGCTACATGTTCAGAGAGAAGAACAGTGAATTTTCTATCAGGGCTGTAAAATGATGCTTAGAGTATCAAAATCGAAATAAAAACACACACACAAAAACAAAAAATGCTGGAGCAAATTTCATAATTCATGGTAACCCAGAGAGATCCTGAAATTCTCCCTGCAATTGAAGGTAATCAGGGTCTAAGGACAGAGGAAGGATTTCACATCAATACTTTAGGAATGAGGCAGAATAATGGAACTCTGCTCAGTGATGGCCAAGAACACTCAGGCAGCCAGGATGATGTGGGAAATCAGGTTTTTTGAAGTCAGACCTTCCCTCTCAAGCAAGATCCAGATAAGGGCAATAAGAAAACTCCCTTATCCCAACAGAGGGACAGACTCCTGGAAGCTTCCTTGATCTTGGGTTAGAGGCTGGATTCTGGGACTTGCTTCCAATATGGTTGTGTTGCTATAACCATTTACCTTCTATTTTCTCTCCCATAGCAATGATGCAACCAGCTAAATAACCATGCTCAGGCTGTCTGCAATTTTAACAGTTGGAGAGAGCTCTGCTTTCCATGAGAGCCGTGATAAATCACCAGTAACCTTTTGTTCATGAGAGGTAGGGAAATTATTCCTCACCTCTCCAGGGTCACAGATCTTTGAGAGGAGAAAATTGAACCCTTTAACCACCATTTTTACCCATAGGAAACTCCCCATTCCCTAAATACAAAGATTGCAAGAATGGACCTGATGGAGCGTCAGAACTGTGCTTCTCTTGGGTTTCCATATGCTTAGCCCTGGAAGGGGCTGTGGAACATCAGGGAAGATGGGGGCACTGTGCTTTCCTGTGATTCTCTCAGGATAAACCTCAGCCCTCCCATGGCAGCATAAATCACAAAAACCTGACAGGCATCAAATGGGGAATGGAAAAATGTTTGTGACAAGTTGGGGCCTCAGGTGAGGCCTGAACCAAGTCTTAAAGAATGGGTAAGAGTTTGTCAAAAAGAGGATACTATGAGTTAAAACATGGAATAACAGTTTGTGATTGTTAGAATTAAAGTGTACATGTGGCAAGCAAGGCCACGCTTAGAAGATGTGGGACATTGGGCAAATATATTTACAGGGCCACTAAAAAGTATATTTATTAAAACCATATTACAGAATTGATGGACTTGATGATGTAAAGCATAGATATTTATTCTGTATTGTCAAATGCACCATTCCTGGTTAATTTCATATCTCTCACTGCAAGAAAAAGGTAGTGATACTGTTATAATTCCACAATGCCCTGGCTGTTGAGAACCTGTTTGTATAGAAGACTACAGACTTTCTTGCCCCTGAAGTTACCTGATGCCATCTATGTAATCCTGGCCTCCACATGGTGCTAGGTTACTGGCCTCCAGTGTCTTAAAAGTTATTATGCTTACTCGATGGTAAGTACAGATGTAACTCCTATGCAGAAAAGTGTGAACAATAATTTTCTGACCATAATAAATTTATAATTTAGAATGTGGAACAGCATACCTTCTTCCCATTCTTCTCTTGAACTCTTTAGGCCATAACTATGGCATTCCTAGAATGTGATTTGTCTATGTAGATTGCACTCCTGTCTCCTGTACATAGCAGGAAATATAGGCGGGGGGCCAGGAAAGGGAAGAAGAATAGTCCCATTCACATAAATAATGCCTGTCCTTCTTCCAGCTCAAGACTGACCCAGGAGAACACAATGCCACATGGGCGGGGATAAGAGAAGGGTCTGTTGGTGCTGCCATTGTGAAAGCCCTCAGATGGGGTGAGGGCAGCCACCTGTGGATAACTACCTGACAGATGGCATGGATCCTATGGAGAGGGTGGGATGCAAGCAGTGGGGGACACAGGGTTAAGAGCATCTGCTAATCTACCATAGGGGGTACTTCAGTCCAAACATAGACGAGTAAGGATCAACATAGGGGTCTGCACGTACAGCTCAAGCTCAGGTCAGCAGTGAAGCGTCCATAGCCCACAACCTTGAACTTATGCTATGTACAACATGAGGGCAGTCACCCAAAATTTTCGTGCAATTATGCCAGAGAAGTATCATGCCAGTCAGCAGGAGTTATCCTGGAATAAGGGCAGGCCACAAGTCCCTGGACAACTCCATAGCATGACCCTTGAGCTCCTTAGTTTATCTGGCCAACCTCACAGGTGGAGTAGAGGGTTGGAGAGCACCTGGAAGTGAATAAATGTAGACCTGTGGACCAGGACCCACATGGGTCTCAGTCTGACCTCAAAGTGCCTCATTCAGATGGTGTTTCCATCCCAGCTGGTCCCGAATTTCCAGGAGAGGGATTTAAAAAATTTCAAGGAAGGTGCTCAAAAACACAGTGGACCTCCTGAATCCCAAGCCTAGATCAGAACTCTTCCTTTCCCAAGTATGGGAAGAACTGAAGATAAGTTAGGGATGGTTCACGGAAGACCTTGTACTGACATAGGCAAGAACTTAAATTTCATCTGTAAGTTGTAATTCCAACATGTCTGTTTGTGTGTGTGCAGTGAATGTTTTCTGGTAAAATGAAAAAAAAGAAACCATTATGGTCAAATAAATGGACTTCTCAGCCTTTAATGTGTTAATTTGAATTTTGAATCTGCTATTAAAAGACATATATCTCATCCTTTTGTAAGTATTTTCATTAATATCTTAAAAAATAACCCAGAAATCTTCTGTTATGAAGTATATACCTTAATTAGTATTCCACAGAACACATTTTGGGAAAAGCTGTAATAGACACAAAAGCCACTGCAACCTTTTCATGCACAACAGATTTTCATTTCAGAAAAATTGCTATGGTACAGGAAAGCAAATAGTTAATGGATAGAGAAGATAAAAGGAAAGACCAAGAGAAAGGCAGTTATTGCAAGAATTAGTCAAGTGATGATGAGGTCTTAACTAAGCCAGTATTAGTAGTACATGGAGTCACAAAATAAGCCCATGTTTCTTGGATAACTTAAACTATATGCATCTAGCTAAAAATAACTAAATGAGGAAAAGAGCCATTTAATTATTTCAGACTATTGAGTCACTACAATCAATGATAGCAAACCCCAGAATGTACGTGAGAATTTTTTTTGGAGTCTTAGTTATCAAGAACATTTTATTCATGAACAACTGGCCCCTCTGAGTATAATTCTTGTATTTAAGGATATGCATTTTCCATAAAACATTGCCATTAAGCAAAAGTCAACCACTTAATCTGCGACTCAATATGTTCCATTGCTGCAGGGAAAACTGGCCATGCCGGACTTACTGAGAGACAGTATGTCAGGCTCTGATATGACGACTTCCTGAGGTATTCTCAAGAGTGGTTTGACCATATGTGATTATTCTCCTCTGAAGATGACTTCAGTACCCAATTCCAGTGCAAATTACAACTGTAATCATAGATAGGACCGATCAGTGCATATTAACCCTTTCTCTCCAAATCTACTCATTTGATTCGATAGCCCAACTACAAGTAAGTATATTTGCATCTTTTTAAAAGAATGTGAGTTTGAATAATCTCTAGACAAAGGTAGATGCCCCACGTGTATTAGAAGCTGAAGGGGCTGGAATTATATTGGTCTTCTGGGAAGATTGAAAAACCAATAAAACCAGCCCACTGTCAATTTTTGGAGTCTTGGTTATCAAGAACATTTTATTGATGACCAACTAGCCCCTCTGAGTATGAATGAAACTAAAATTCAGAGAAAGAAACTGACCAAGCCCGACCCAATATGGCAGAACTGAGAAGTAAACCCAAATCCTTTTATCTCTTTTAGAAATTTTAACCTCTAGGTACTATAAATCTCTTTTAGAATACTACCAAAAAGATATTTTTGAAAGAGCAAACATGTATTATGTTATTTTCTCTTAATTTCAAAAGGTGTGCAAACTTTAGCTGTGTGGAATTACATGGTTCAAAGGTACATAACTTTCATATGTATTTTCTATATTTTTAAATGCTTCATTTTTCTCTTGAACATAATAGAATAATTTAATGCAAACAGAAAACAGCTGCCTTTCAAGAAGTTTTTAAATGATTTGATTTTTCTAAAAATTTAACAGAAATATTCTTACCATCTCCAAATGCAAAGAAGGGTGCTCCTGATTCTGTAAACATATATACAGCCCACTTCACCTAACACAGGGGCCAAGTCCTCAGTACTGCAGTTCCTTTGCAGCCAACTGCCTATTTGGTTATTTAATTATAGCCAGACACTTATTGTTCAGTAGACTGGCTGGAATCCTGTGCCTTTTTGAGTATTGGCTGGTGAAATTACAAAGCCCTCAACCTTCTATAAAAAGAACTCTTGATTATGTCTAAGAAGAAATAGAGCAAGGCATAGCAGGCTATGGGCTGGAAAGGAGGAGGACAGCCAATCCCTCCCCCCACTCCCTGATGATGGCTGGGCCAGCCAGGCTGACATGTAAGCTTCCACACCGCATCTGGGGACAGGTGCCCTCAAAGGCGACAGGCTTCTGGGCAAGTGAGGAAAAGTAGAGCAGCAGCTGCTATGACACAGCGTCATTCAAAGAGTGTTGTGATGTTGGAAGTGACAGAGGGAAGCTAGGACCAAATGGATTGCAGCAGAGAAGCCAAAGGGAGCAGAAAGCGAAATGATGCTGTTCAAAGCTGATGATGACCCTGTGGTAGTGGCAGCAATACCAAGTACATCATCTGCAGCAACCCAGAGGCCCACAAAGGCAGTCTGGAGAGGAACAAGATCCCAAAGCATGACAGGGGCACCAAAAGGAAGAAGGTAAGCAACCAAACTTCCTCTTCCCTAGAGCTTCAGAGTAGAGTGAAAACATGGCGAAAAAGGAAGTTAGAGAACAACGGAGCATAACCCCCACCTGTTTTTGTTTTAAAGGACAGGTAAAATTGTATGTATTTCCTGTGAACAGCATGATGTTTTGAAGTATACATACATTGTGGAATGACTAACTCTAGCTGATTAATGTATGCATTACCTCACATAATTATCCTTTTTGTGGTGAGAACACTTTACATCCACTCTCTTAGCATTTTCCAAGAATGCCAATATATTAACTAGAGTCACCATGTTGTAAAATAGAGGTCTTAAATTTATTCCTTCTTATTGAACTGAAATTTTGTATCCTTTGATCAAAATCTCCCAATACCCACCTCTACCCCCAAACCATCCCAACCCCTGGTAACCACCTTTCTACTCTCTCCTTCTGTGAGATCAACGTTTTTAGATTCCACATGTGAGTGAGATCATGTGGTATTTGTCTTTCCCTGCCTGGCTTACTTCACTTAACATAATGTTCTCCAGGTTCATCATGTTGTTGCAAATGACAGGATTTCCTTTTTATGGCTAAATAGTATTCCATGGTGTATAGAAACCACATGTTCTTTGTCCATTCATCCAGTTATAGACACTTAGGTTGATTACATATCTTGGCTATTGAGAATAGTGCCGTGATAAACATGAGATCGCAAGTATCTCTTTGACACACTGATTTCAATTCCTTGGGATGTATACCCAGTAGTGGGATTGCTAGATCATATGATAGTTCGTTTTTTATTTTTTTAGGAACATCCATACTATTTGCCTTTAAAAAGAAATTGTATGTTAGTGTTTATGTGTTTGCATGTATATGCATGAGTGTATGTGTATATATGAAGATAGGGTATGTTTGCATGAGCATAGGAAAACACCTGGAAACATACTGATAAAATTATTGACTATAATTGTCTCTAGTTGTCAAGTAAGACAGGTGGGAGAGGCACTCTCTTGTTTTAATTGTATTACTATATATGAACGTTTGAAGTTGATGGCAATGGCAGTGGACTTCACTTTTTTTAGTGTTTGTCCATATTTATTTAAATATATATTTATATTTAAATAATATTTAAAATATTTATTTATAAATATTTAAATATAATAAATGTAAATATATTTATATTTAAATTATATGTTTATATTTAAATATATATATATTTGAAAAAGTCAAACTCTGTGTGTTCCAGTCTCATTTAGTTGTGGGAAGTTGAAAAAAAACTCTTTGCATTTGTCATCCTTATTTTCTTACTCTGTGAAATGGGCATGCCCTTCTGACCCAGCAGAAATGTAAAGCTCAAAGGACCTGATCCTCAAGGGTGTTCTGTATTTGGGAAAGCAATATGATATAAATAGGAGGTTGACTTTTTCCTTTTATTTTCATTGAGAAACCAAATGTATACTTGAAACATCCTTGTAGGAGAATTGCTGTTTAGGAAGGTGGAGGAAAACTTTGGTTTTTTTGTTTTTTTTTTCATATTTTCCATCAATCTATGGTTTGGAAGCTCCGACACCAGTGACCATCAGTGTGGAGTTGGTCATGCCAGCATCACTTCTGAAATGTTTTTACTGTAGGCTGCCCATAGTCTCTCTCTTTATTCTGAACTGAGGAGACCTTAATAACATGATTGGCTTAGAGGTAGACAGAGCAGCTCTGTTTATGCTTTGACTTGCTTTCTATGTCCTTTTGCTTCAGATTACAGCCCAGTTAAGCAAGAGAAAAGAGAGTAATATCCTAATTAAAAAGATAAAACTGGGTTTTTACTTACTTTCTCACTTATAAGCTTTTTGCCCATATAACACTAAGTATACATTAGGAAAATCTTGTCTTCTAAGAGTCACATATTATTCATTAAAATAAATACCAAAGCTTTGTTAATGAGGCTTTGCAGAATTCAGAATTTTATTCCCAACACCTTCATTAATTTGTGCTAACTAAAATCTTTAAACTCTAACCCCTATTAATAACACCGACAAAAAGCATTAGCTTTGAAATTCAGTGTGCATGGGAATCATCTAGAGTGCTTATTTAAAATATAGAGCCCCGAGCCTCACCTGTAATTAGTAATTAGTCTGATTCAGTTTAGGTCTAGGGCGAGTTCCAGGAATCTGCATTTTAATCTGTACTCCAGATGATTCTAATGCAGGTAATCTAAAAGTTGGGGTTCTGTTATGGTGGTTTGGGGGATATAGGATACAAATCCTCATTAAAAAAGGTCATAGCCTTAGGTATGTCTAGCATTCATTCAGTCATTTGATTTAATAAATATACATTGACTGTCTACATGTACCAAGCACTAGGTAGTAAGGATACCAGAACAAGGCAGCTTATACCCTCAAGGAGCTTATGATATATTTTTTAGAAAACAGGATCTAAGTTTCTGCTGTGCTCTAGGTGACCAATTGGTATTCTGTTATGGCTATTCCTTTTAGCATTATCTGGGGACATAAGGAAAAAAGTTCCTTACATATTTTCATGTTTGGGGCAAAAATACTGTCTAAAGGGCACTGGTGGAACCACAAAGTCTGTAAATACCATGTGATGTAAGCTTTTTTACTTGGTGGGAAATAGGAGGATGGTAAGGGGATCTATAAAAAAGGAAAGTACCCTTTCTGTTTGCCAGAATCCCTCAATATGTAAGTCATGATGAAAGGCTTAACCATTTGGATGGTCATGTCTAGAACTTTGAATGTGAAGAATTAATGCAAAGACAGAGCGCCTGTCATAATATTTGGTACAGAGATTTTATAGAATGTCTAGCATCAGTGTTTAGGGTTCAGATGGACAATATTGGCTGTGTCTTTGGAAGCATCACAGCCAGACTGTTTCTGGGTATGAGGTGATCTCCTTTAGCTCCTGCCCACTCTCCAAGACTGGTTCTCCAGCCTTCCCTTAATTCTTTTCAATAAATTCCTTTTCTACATTGGTCAGGTCAGTTTCTGTTGTTTATAGTCAAGAATCCTAACTTATACCAAAACAGTACCAGCCAATAGGTAGCAGAAAACACATTCTCAGAGAAGAGACAAGATGAAAATATGAAATAAGATATATGGATTATGTGGGCCTGAAGTCACGGAAAATCCCCCCAGCATGTGAATCTGAAAAAGCTCTGAATATAATGATAAATCAGGCAATCTCTTATGAATCATCATCTCCATTTATCTGGAATGAAATGCTCATTGAGGACAAATAATCTTGGCTCAAGTTGCCACTTCCATATGAAAGTGAAAAAAATGTGAAAGTCAAAGACTATAGAGTGAGACGTTGGTCTATCACCTTACTGGATAGTTCACAGAAAGTAAATGACAGTTCCAAAAGTTCTCATATAATGACAATGAATGAAACCCAGGAATTGTTTATGACCAAGCTAAAAGAATTTGTTTTTTTTTAGGCCATGTAATGTTCTTCTACAATTTATTGATGCTATGTTCATTTTTTTCTGTTTTCTGCCCCCTTGTTTCCTTTTGAATACTTTTCATTTTGATGTCTTCAAGTTCTCTAATCTGTGTTCAACAGTTATCTATTTATGCAAGGTGATTCAAAAATTATGTCTGCTGAATTCACTGCCATTGTTCTGGGACTGGTGGGACCCCTAAGAATATATAGAAGGTTTGGAAAAATTGGAATACCCTGAATCCTCACTTCCCACTGTCAGCTTCCTCTCTGTCCATGAGGCCATCTTCCCTTCCTTGAAGACACTGTCTTTCCTCATCTAAGTGAATTACCTTCCCAAGGGAACTAATTTTTCTCATGTTTTACTTTATTCCCCTCTATGTCTCCAAACTTAAAACCACAGCCAGAATCCAGCATGTCCTGGAACACCAATTTCAAAGTCAGATAGAAGAGAAGGCTTACACACCAAACATCTTCAGTACTACATTAATTTATACCTGCTATTATAGAATCTTGAGAATATGTGTGGAAATTGGGAGAGACAGAAAAAGGATGGACCAACTTGAATTTATTAATATGTGTGCTAGAAATTCTACATTAAGCATTCTAGTCAAATAGCTAAGAGTAGTTCTAATTTTTTGCTCAGCTGGTTTGTGAATTCCTGAACAATATAAGGTGTTTACATAATATTAATGTGATATTCCTGCAGTTATTTGGACTAAGATAGAGAAAGGAATCCAAAAATATAGAAAATAGAAGTTCTGGAGCGACTTTGTGTTATACAATCTGACCAAACATTTTTATTGCCCCAATTAAGTCCCCACTTAGGCCCAGAAAATAGAATAACTACACAGTATTAGGGAAAGAGAAATATCCAGACCTTTTGAGGATTATTAGGCTCTGATTATGGGCTACTTCCAGGAGATTTAGAGGGTTACTCTGGTCTGTAAATTAAAGTGGGAGTTTATGAAGGTCAAGTGATGAGTTTTGACACGTATCTTCTTCACATTGAACCAAATGGGACACCAATACCACCCTGTAGTTACTTTCCTAGTTCCCAAGTGCCTTAGTCTTTTGGGCTGCTGTAACAAAATACGATAAACTGGGTAGCTTATAAATAACAGAAATTTCTTTCTCATAGTTCTGGAGGCTAGTAAATCCAAGGTCAGAGCACCAGCATATTTGGTGTCTGGTGAGGGCCCAGTTTCAGATTCATAGATAATGCCTTCTCGCTGTGTTCTCACACGGTATAAAGGGTGCAAGGCAGATTCCAGGGGTCTCTTTTATAAGGGCACTAATCCCATTCATAAGCCTTCTATCCTAATGACCTACTCACCTCCCACCAGCCTCACCTCCTAATACCATCTTCTTGGGGGTTAGGATTTCAACATATGGATTTTGGAGAAACACAAACATTCAGACCATAACATCAAGTATACAGTTGGAATAGATAATCCTCATCAGTTACAGAAACTGTCTTTTTGTCCCTGACCCATGAAGGTTGTTATGGTAGAAATAGAAATCCCTGGACCTCTCCATCTCTATCAAATACTTAATGAAAAGTAATTAGGCATTCCTCAGGAGGAACTCTCAGGATATCAATACCATTGCCAATAAACAAAAAGATACAGTGATGATGATTCCTATTAACCCCCATTCAATAATCTAGATTGCTTGATTTATAGTGAAGGTAATCAAGAGTTTGATCAAGTCAGACTCTTAGTAAAGTTTCTATTCCTTATGTGATTTCATTATTTGAGGCTATCAACACAGTTTCTGGTACCTAATATGAAGCCATTGACTTGATGAATATTTTTTCCTCTATACTAAAACATCACTGTAGTTTAATATTTAAGTATATCTTCACAGTCTTGCTTCTGCTTATTTTGATGCTTCATTCTGTATCCTAATTTATTCTGCAGGACAGCTTACCAGATATAGTGATAAAAACTAGCCTACTACATTGAAGATATATTTCTTAAAGGATCTGCAGATCAGGAGGCAGCAAATACAGTGAATGACGTGATAGGGTACATGTGTGTAGAGGGTGAGAACTAAACCCTGTAAGAAATATGGGATTGTAATTTCAGGTAAGATTCTGGGGTTTCAGTGATCTTGAGCTATTGAAATACCATCTTTCAAGCATAAGACAGGTTGCTGAACCCAGTAATCTGTATTTATCCCACTGTTTGGTAGACCTCTTTTGATTTTGAATGCAATATATTAATATATCTCATTGGTCATACTTTTTTGAACCATTTGCTTAGTGATCTTAAAACCTTCAATTTTGAGACAGACACAGAACAAAGGACGGTTCTCTATCTGGTCCAGGGGGCAGTGCAGTAATCAATGCCCTTGGTACTCATGATTCAGTGGATTAAATGGTACTTGATATATCTCTGGCAGACTAGAATGTTATATGAAACCTGTGGCAAGCATCATGAGAAGAACCACAGGACTAGGCCCTGAGACCATTTGCTCTTGGGAAAATAACTATATTCTTTTTGAAAAACAGCTCTTGACTTTCTACTAGGCCCTGATAGAAATTAAATGCTTGGCCACAAGACATCTAGTGATCAGAGATGCCAATCATAACATGGTAACACATTCCCTTTATCAAAGATGCTAATCATAACATGGTAACACATTCCCTTTATCACACAGCTTATTTTCATCAACTGGAAAAGGTTTATATGGACCAAGTCCTAAGAAAATCTTAAAGGCAAAAATCAGAAGCATGAACAGGTGCATTTTATCAGATTATCACCCCTCCCCTAGCCCTACTATGCTTCAAGGGGAATTATTAATGATAACCATGACCTTGAATGAGTTGATAAAAATATGCATGCATGGCTGTGCATGATGTCCAAATCCAGATGGGGGTACTTTTTAAGAAAACAAATAAAACATTTAAATACAAGATCTCAAAAGGATCTGTGCTTATAAGGAGTCCTTAAACTTAAACTTCATTAGTCATTCAGTAAAGCTATCTCTGTTGGTGTCAAACAGGAGTGGATTTCTTTAGTGTTACACCCTCACTAGGTGTAGGCCTGTGTTAGTAAACAATGAGGAATATCCTCCTAGTGAGGGAAACTATGAGAAGTATTTTTCTTTTTCACTTTTCTTGGATACAGAGATGGCCTGGTGTAAGGCTCTACATCAATTCATGGGCAAGACTGATGGTTTTGCCATATGGTCAGTAGCAACAAACTTTAAGCATTGTTGTCAAGGTGTTTTCGGGAAGAAGTAGGTAGATGGATGATATGATCTGTGTCTCGCGTGAATGCCTACCTGAGGATGCCTACCATGAGGGAGGTGCTCAAGTGAACAAAATGGCATTCTTTGTGTTCCTTCCCTAAACTCCTGGTGCTTGGCCAATGGGCTCATGGACAAAGCATCCATGGTGGCAGGGGTGGTGACTCTTCATGGGTCCATGAATTTACCTCACAAAGACCTACCTGGTTACTTCCTCTGCTGAGTGCTCAAATACAAACAGTAGAGACTAATCTTATATTTTGAATACTGTAATGTACTCTGGGAGGAACAGTGAGCTACTTGATGGTAGGTAAATTGTATTAAGCAGGAAGAATTTAGCAGACTAAATCTTCATAAAGAAGGAGGGGAAAACATCAGAAATTAAGTTTGTAAAACAAGGAAAGGCCATGCCAGTTTGTCAAACCTTGAAGAGAACAAGTCAGAGAGAGAAAATGAAAGAATGGGTAGTATAGTATAATGGCTTGCAGTCTTTCAACTGTGACATTAAAGATATTCAGAAATCCAGGGGTAGGGACAAGATGACTGATAAGAGACATCAGCTGCCAGATTGTCTCAGAAAGAAGAAAAAGTTTTAGATGAAAAAGAAAATAAATCATAGATTGGGTATAATTCCAAGGGAAAACTGCCAGAACCTTCCATGGGAAGAAGTTGCAGAGCAGAACAAGGAGGAGCAAAATATTGGCAGAGATCAACCCACTAGAGGCTTGGAGCCTGGTGAAAAGACAGGGAGGGGGTCCTCCCTCCCTCACATCTCTGGCAGTCAGTAGGCTCCTGAGCTGCTGGAGAGCCTTTCTATCCTCACAAGCCCCAAATCCCAAAGCAGCTGCTGCCAGTGAGTGAACTAGGAGCTTCTTGAGGACAAAGCACCAAGCTGCCAGCCCTCTTGGGGTTACTCCCATCATCACAAAACTGAGCCAATATGGCAGGCACCATATTGCTTCTCCACCCACTGGGTGCCTTTGTCTTCCCCAGGAAGCTTCAGCCTATCAGTTTTCACCTTGCTTGTTGCCACACAAACATTTCCGAACTCTGGCCCAGGCTATGGGAGCCATGGGTTCCAGTGGATCCCAGAGGATCTATGTGACCCCAGAGCCTGAACGTTTTGGGCAGGCTGCCTTCCAGAGAGAAGGACAGAGATAACCAGAGTGCTAACTCTCCTCCATTCAGACTCTTTCCTGCCCTTCCCCTCCCCTGCCTACAGCAGCCAAGAGAAACTATTGAGCTGGGGCTCTCAGGAGTGGCTGCTTTCCCTCTGATGATACATCTACCACACCAAGGCTTTTGCAGAGAGTGGGGCTCACATATTTCCCTTAAAAACCTGCAGCAGACTAAGGGGGCCTTGGACTGTGAGCTCCCTGTTCACTGGCCCTCCTTGTGCTATTTGCCTGGCTTCCCCATCAGAGCAGGGCATACCCCAAAGCGGAGGAATATCAAACCTGCTTGAGCACCCCAGGGGCAACTTGGAACCAGTACATTTCTCCCTGTCATGGACAGGGATTGATCTTTGGGGACCTGGGCACAGGCTCGCAGGCCAGATCTGATACCCCCAGTACAAACTCAATTGTGTTGCTCAGGGGCACAGGTGTAAGATTTGTGAACTAATCTTGGGAGGCAAGGGAGCCCACCTGGGCAGAACTGAGGAGAGTGCAGTGAGGGTCCCAGCTGCAGTGCGCTTGCAGAGCACCCCTCTATAAGAGGTGCGTTCTTGGCCCAGGGAAGGATCTTGGACAGGGAAGCTCCCAGCCCACCGAGCCATTGCTGGGGAGCTTGACTGGTTTGGGCTCCTGCCTACCAGCACACACCACAGGTAAACCACAGAGCAGGGGAGAAGGGAGAAGAGAAAAACGCGCTCCTGACAGCCAGATTGTGAATCTCAGATGGCCCTGCCCCCACAAACAGACTTTCTGGTTTGGTGGGGCCACTTCAGCCCCTCCTTGGTGGCTTTCACCAGAAGCCTGGGAGGGACATTTGACCCCTGTCAAGATAGCTACCTTACTGGCTTTTGTGGAGGCTGAGGGTGGGCTCACTTGACCCAGCCTCACCCAGCCTCATTCCCACACCTGCCTCTGCTGTGATGGAGAATAAGGACTCACCTGGAATTTCCGGGGCCCTGCCCACCACCTGGGGCATTCCAGTACTTCTGCTGAGGGGTTAGAGCCAGTCACAGGTCCCCAAAACAACACTGCAGCTTGTTCCTTCTGGTTAGTGCCAACTACTAACAGGAAGGCAATTTGTACAGCCCTTTACAACATTTACTGACTCAGTCACATGGGGTGTGGTTGATTCTTACCCACAAGCATCACCTAATATCTCAGAGATAAAACTGGGCATGTCGAAATAATTCACACTGTTAAAAAGACCACAGGGCTGGGGAATGAGAAAGTATTTCAAAGACCTCCATCCTCTATCATCAACAAGAGACAGGGAATCTGCCCACACATATAGCTTACCATCACCACAGCTCATAAACTAGAAATTGACGAAAACCACCATGCTAAATATATCTATAACCGAGGCATCCATCCAGAACCTAGACCCTCATCAAAGCACCCAAAAGCAAAGCCAAATGTTCTTACCCAACATATGGTACAGACACACCCTTACAAGAAGGGGGGATGGGGAACCTCATCTAAACAAAATAAAGTCTCAAAACAAGAAGTGATAGCTGCTCTAGATGAGAAGGACTTAGCACAAGAACTCTGGAAGTATGGAAAATCAGAGTGAAAGGACACTCCCAAAGGGGCACAACAGCTATCTAGCAATGGATCCTAACCAAAATGAAAATACTGAAATGACAGATAAAGAATTCCAAATATGGATTATAAGGAAACCGAATGATATCCAAGAGAAAATGGAAAACCAACCGAAAGAAACCAGAAAAAATAATTCAGGAAATGAAAAAAAATGTACTAAAGAGGAAGACATATTTAAAAAAAGCAAATAGACCTTCTGGAAATGAAAAATTCATTTAAAGAAATACAAAACATAGTGGAAAGCTTTAAGAACAGTCTACACCAGGCAGAAGAATTTCAGAGCTTGAAGACAACTCTCTTGAATTAACTTAGTTGGTCAAAAATAAAGAACAAAGAATCAAGAGGAATGAACGAAGCCTACAAACAACCAAATATAAGAATCATAGGCATTCCCAAGGGTGAAGAAGAAAATGCACAAGGGCTGGAAAACCTATCTGAAGGAATAATTGAGGAAACCTTCCCTGGTCATGGTAGAGATTTAGACATCCAGGTAGAAAAAGCTCAATGAACACCTGGGACATTCATCACAAAGAGGCAATCATCAAGACATATAGTCATCAGACTGGCCAAAGTTAACATGAAAGAGGCACTCCTGTGAGCTGTAAGGTGAAAACATCAAGTAACTTACAAAGCAAAACCCATCAGACTTCTCAATAGGCTAACTTCAGACTTCTCAACAGAGACCTTAAAAGCCAGAAGGAATACTGGTTTGTAGTTTTCTTTTTTTGTGTTATATCTTTTCCAAGATTGATCATATTTTAGGCCTCAAAACAAGTCTCAGAAAGTTAAAAATAAATTGAAATCATATTGTGTATTTTCTGAGACCACAATGGAATAAAACTAGAAATCAGTTCCAAGAGAAAACACTCAATTATTCTACACAAATTCATGGAAATTAAATAACCTGCTGTTGAATGATTATTGGGTCAATAGTGAAATTAAAATGGAAATCAAAAGATTCCTCAAACTGAATGACAAAGGGGATGCTAGCTATCAAAATCTATGGGATTCAGCAAAAATAGTCCTAAGGGTAAAATTCACAGCTTTAAATGCCTACCTCAAAAACATAGAAAGACCACAAATTAAAAATCTAATGACACATTTCAGGAACTAGAAAAGGAAGAGCCAACCAAACTCAAATCAAGTAGAAGAAAAGAAATAACTAAGATCAGAGCAGAACTAAATGAAATAGAAAATAATAAATACAAAGGATCATCAAAATGAAAAGTTGGTTCTTTGAAAAGATAAACAAAATTGATATATTGCTATATTCACAAGAAAAAGAAGACAAGCTCAATCAGAAATAAAAAGAGATATTACAACTGATATCTCAGAAATACAAAATATCGTTCTGTAAGTATTATGAAAATCCCTATGCACATAAACTAGAAAATGTAGAGGAAATGGACAAATACCTGGAAACACACAACCTCTAAAGACTCAGTCAGGAAGAAATAGAACCCTTGAACAGACCAAAATGAGCAGCAAAATCAAAGCCATAATAAAAAATCTTCTAAAAATAAAAAGCCCTGGACCAGATGGATTCACCGCTAAATTTTACCAGACCTACAAAGAAGAGGTGGTACCCATATTGCAGAAATTATTCCATAACATGGAGAAGGAGGAAATCCTCTCCAACTCATTCTATGAACTAGTATCACCTTGATACCAAAGCAAGGAAAGGATGCAACACAAAAAAAGAAAACTACAAACCAATATCCCTTATGAATATAGATGCAAAAATCCTCAGTAAAATACTAGCAAACAGAATTCAACGGCACATCAAAAAAATAATCCACCATGACTAAGTGGGCTTCATCCCAGGGATAAAACATACGTAAATCAATAAATATGATTCACCACATAAACAGAAGCAAAAACAAAGATCATACGATCTTCTCAATAGATGCAGAAAAAGCATTCAAAAATCCACCACATTTTCATGATAAAAACCGTCAACAAACTAGGCATAGAAAGAACATATCTCAAAATTATAAAAGCCATATATGACAAACCCACAGCCAACATCATACTGAACGGGTAAAAGTTGAAAATATGTCCCCTAAGAATTGGAACAAGACAAGGGTGACCACTGTCACTTCTATTCAACATAGTTCTGGAAGTCCTAGCCAGAGAAGTCAGGCAAGAAAAAGAAATAAAGGGTATCCAAATTGGGAAAGAGTAGGTCAAACTGACTCTTTTCATTGATGATATGATCTTATATCTAGAAAACCCCAAAGACACCACCAAAAGACTCCCGAAATTGATAAATAAATTCAGCAAAGTCTCGGGTTACAAAATCAATGTACACAAATCAGTAGCATTCCTATACACCGGTAGCATTCTTATACACCAATAACAGTCAAGCGGGGAGTCCAATCAAAGACTCAATACCCATCCCCTCCTCCCCCCCATCAGGATATATACAAATATAATGAGTGCGATGTGCACCATCTGGGGGATGGACACGCTTGAAGTTCTGTCTGGTGGGGGGGGGCAAGGACAATGTAACCAAAACATTTGTACCCCCATAATATGCAGAAATAAAAAATAAATGAATAAAAACATAAAAAAGACTCAATACCATTCACAATAACTACAAAGAAAATTAAATACCTATGAATATACTTAACCAAGGAGGTTAAAGATCTCTACAAAGAGAACTATGAAACATCGAGGAAGAAATCACAGAGGACACAAACAAATGGAAAAACATATCATGCTCATGGATCTGTAGAGTGAACTTTGTTAAAATGTCCATACTACCCAAAGTGATTTACAGATTCAATGCAATCCCCATCAAAATACCAACGTCATACTTCACAAATCTAGAAAAATTAATTCTATGCTTCATTTGGAACAAGATAAGAGCCCAAATAGCCAAAGCAATCTTAATTAAAAAGAACAAATCTGGAAGCATCACATCACCAGACATAAAACTACAATACCAGGCTATAGTAACCAAAACAGCATGGTATTGGTACAAAAAATAGAGACATAGACCAATGGAACAGAACCGAGAACCCAGAAATAAAATCATATAGCTGTAACTAACTGATTTTTGACAAAGCAGACAAAATCATACACTGGGGAAAGGATACCTTAATTAATAAAGGTGTTGGGAAAATTGTATAGCCACATGCAGCACAATGAAGCAGGATCCATATCTCTCACCACTCACAAAAATTGATTCAATATGGTTAAAAGACTTAAATGTAAGTCATTAAATCATAAGAATTATAGAAGAAAATGCAGGAAAAACTCTTCTAGAACTTGTCCTAGGCAAAGAATTTATGACTAAGACCTTAATGGCAACTATAGCAAAAACAAAAATAAATAAATGGGACTTGATCAAATTAAAAGGCTTCTGTACAGCAAAGGAAATAATCAACAGAGCAAATAGACACCCTACAGAATAGAAGAAAATATTTGCAAGCTATACATCCAATAAAGAGCTAATAATGAGAATCTACAAAGAACTCAAGCAAATCAGCAAGAAAAATACAAACAACCGCATTGAAAGGTTGTCAAAGACATGACCAGGAGCTTTTCAAAAGAAGGTAGACAAATGGCCAATAAACATATGAAAAAAATGCTCAATTTCACTAATCATCAGGGAAATACACACTAAAATCACAATGAGATATCATCTTACCCCTGTTATAATGGCTTTTATTAAAAAGTCCAAAAACAATAGATGCTGGTATGGATGTACAGAGAAAGGAATGCTTATACGTTGTTGGTGGGACTGCAAACTAGTACAACCTCTATGAAAAACACTATGGAGATTCCTTAAAGAACTAAAAGTAGACCTACCATTTTATCTAGCAATACTACAACTGAGTATTGACCCAAAGGAAAAGAAGTCCTTTTTTCAAAAAGGCACCATTTCTCAAATGTTTATTGCAGCACAATTCACAATTGCAAAGATGTGGAATCAACCCAAGTGCCCATCAATTCATGAGTGGATTAAGAAAATGTGGTATATGCAGACCATGGAGTACTACTCAGCCATAAAAAAGGGTGAATTAATGTCTTTGGCAACAATTTGGATGGAACTGGTGACCCTTACTCTAAGTGAAATATCTGAAGAATGGAAAAACAAACACTACATGTACTTGCTATTAAACTGGAATTAACCGATTAGCAAACGTGCACAGTGGGAAGTAAAACTCAGTGGAAATCAAGCCACCTAGGGGTAGGAGGGGATAGGCAAAAACCTACCTAACATGTACAATGAACACTATTTGGGTGATGGGAACACTTATAGCCATGACTCAATCATTACAGAAGTGATCCATGTAACCATAAGCATTTGTGCTCCCTTAATATTTTGAAATAAAAAAATAGTAATAAAAACATTCTCAGAAATCCAGAAGGAATCTGAAAAAAAAAAAAGAGTTAAAATCTCCTTCAATAGCTGCTCCAAAGCTGTATTTCTCATATTCCACTAATTTTTGCCATGGTTATAGGATCCATACATTATAACAATGGCACCATAGTGAGATTATCATGAGTGATTATACGTACACACATCTCCAACTTACAATGGTTTGATTTATTATTTTTTGACATTATGGTTGGTTTATGAGGACATGGCCCCATTGTAAGCTGACTCCTTATGACTTAAGAGAGGGTTATGGTTTCTAGTGAATGTGTATTGCTTTTGCACCATCATAAAGTTGAAAAATCCTAAATCAAACCATCATGAATCAGGGACCATCTGCTGTGTTGCCAGCACTAAATGCATTTTCAACTTGGGATATTTTTGATTTACAATGAATTCATCAGGACATAACTCCATTTTTAAGTCAAGGGGCATCTGTATATAGAAAGAAAGAGAAAGAGAGAGAGAGAGAATTTATAGTCAGAGAATGACCACTCAAATGAGCACAGTAATTGGAGCAAAGCTACACACAATTTAGGTTAGTTCCAATTTAGGGAAAGTGCAGGGAGTATTTTGGGTGCTTTAGACAAGAGCAATACATGAAGGGCAAGAATATCACACATGTGGAAGGCAAGAACCCAAGGTTTTGAGATATCATCTGAACGTCGATGACCCAGAGTGTCTTCTGATGACTCTGATCATGTTGGTGTAAATAAAAATCAATGAAGGTGCATATTGACACTGCCTTACCTGTTCCACATGCGAGCATTCCTGCTCAAGCAGAATCATGAACAGAAAAAAGGCATAATCTCACAATCTCATGTCCTGTGTAAACTGGCCTGAGTTTGGGGGTAAACCATGTTGCATTAGATTGCTCTCCTGTCCTCTCTACATGCCTTGTCATTTTGAGAACAGACACATGGCTTGAGATCAACCGACAGGGTGTGACTGGAGTGAGGGACCAGATTGTACTTACCAGAGAGCCCATAGCTGAACAAGTTCCTTGCTAGGACCAGGCTTTGGAAGGCTGCAATGTGTCAGGTGAGCAGGGTGGGAGGGGAGCATAGAGGTAAAGACAATGGCATAGCTAAAGTCAGCCCCATGTAATGGTGCCCCAAATTCACCAAATGCTGAATATGATTAGATTTCTTATAAGAAACGGTGAATGGCACGAGGTTTGGTGCAGGCGGTGCAGGCAGAAGGGAAACAGCATAACACTAATAGACAGCAATTTAAGCCACAAAAACATAGAGTAGAAATTGTAGAATGGGGTCTGTGCTGTGACAAGAACCAGAACTGAGGTTTTGTCAAAATATAAATAGCTCTCTCTGATTCTTTATAATAATTCAAACCAGTACTCACTACCTCACCCAAGTTTGGAGGGGCAGGGCTCAGTGAACCTGAGGTGCTTTAGCCCTTTTCCTGCATCCATGTTCCCAGAAAAGCCCTGATGCCCAGGACTAATAAAGGGGAGTAGAGCTGAAAGCTTCCAATATATATTAATATATTTCATATAAATGTCTGTTGCTCAAAAAAAAAAAGTTATCTCCCTCTTGCTCAGCTCCAATTCTGCATATCAGACTGGTCCGTGATGTTGGGGGCCTTCCAAGCCCTTTGGTTCTTGCCTATTCATCCCTATGGACCTTCAATAAATACAACTTACTTCTCTTTTGTTGTGAGTGATGAGGTGCACTAAGCAATCTATTGCTAATTAATTGTCTATTGCTACGTAATGAATTATTCCAAAGCTTAGTGGCTTAATATAGCACACAAGTATCAGTTCACAGGCTCTGTTGGCCAGGAATCAGGCATGGTTTAGCTGGATCTTCTGCTTCAGGTCTTTCACAAGACTGTAATTAAGGTGTCATTCAGGATTTCCTTCTCGTCTGAGGCTTAACAGGAGAAGGATCCACTTCCAAGCTCATATCGTTGTGTATAGGTTGTAGTTTCCTGTAGGCTATCAAATTGAAGCCTTCAGTTCCCTCATGGCTGTTGGCGACAGGTCACCCTCAGTTCCTTCCATGTGGGCCTTTCCATAGGGCAGCTCACAACATGCAGGCTTGCTTCATCAAAGCCAGCAAGGGAGAAAATCAATAGAAAGTGTGTCCTAGCAAGACAGAAGACACAGTCTTACGTAACATAGCTGTGGACGTGACACGCCATCAGTCTTTCAGTTAGGAGCAAGTTACAGGGCCAACCCATACTCGAGGGGAGGAGATATAAGGACATGAGTATCAGGAGGCAGGGACAGTTGGGGGATATCTTTTTTATTTTTTTATTTCAGGGTATTATGAGGGTACAAACATTATGGTTACACTTTATGTCTTTGCCTCACCCAAGCAAGGGTTAAAGGCATGCCCTTCTCCCCTACAATGCTCCCCCTGTCCTTTAGTTGTGGGTTTACCACCCATCCCCCTAATCCCTGGAGAGTATTACTGCCATGTGATCACCCTAGTGTGGATCAGTTAGTACCAATTTGATGGCGAGTACAAGTGGAGCCCATTCTTCCAATCTTGTAGTGCCTCACTTTGGATAATGGGCTTAAGTTTAATCCAGGAAAGTAT
>NW_012152285.1:5860108-5960655 GCF_000956105.1 Propithecus coquereli
ACAAATTCCTGGAAACATACAACCTCCCTAAGTTCACCCAGCAGTTGGGGGATATCTTAGAGTCTGTCTGCCACAGAGAGATTGGTTAAGAATGACACCACTGAGAACAGAGAACAGACTGGGAAGTAGGGAGGTGTTTACAAAGAAAAATGGACCAGCTTCGATACCTCGTAGGAAGAAGTTATGTGAGGCTTGGGGGCTGCATTTTTACATTTATCTTTTCCTGAGATAAGATTTTGGTTGTCTCTGTGCACATATAATACAAATCTTCTGGCATTAACATTTTAAACTGTTTTCCAATTTTATTAAAAGCATTTCTAAGGGACGTTTTATGCTTAACTCCTTAAATATTGAAGAACATCATATGATATATTAGAATACCTATGAAATGGCCAATCTTTCTTTATCTATTTTATTATTTACCAGAAATGACCTTGTCTATGACTTACCAACTTAGAGTTTTCTTTTTTGAATGTTGTGGTTGCTTAACTTATCTTTCCAGAGATTTTTTTTCAAATACCAGAGTCTACATTGTAATTAAATACTTACCTGTCTTCTCAGATGGAATGCTTTTCTTTTGCATTTGGAGAAAATGTTAATTAACACATTAGGAATGTATTTGGTACATTTGATTGCAAATGCAAACAGTCTAATCTTCTACTCATTAGAGCCCTTTGTCTGAATCATTCAAGTATGTAACAGGTTGCACTGAGGCATCGCCAAAATGATTCAGTTATCCTAAAAGTACTCATTTTGTTTTTTCTGGGAAGAGTTATGTATTATGAATTACTCAAATTGCATTTTCATTTTATAACCATGGTAACTACTATGACAACACTCGAAAAGATAGCCATGTTAATTATTTCACTAAATAAGAGATTCTGGCCAAATTTTCTGTGCTGAACTTAGCAGATAATGTTAACAGCATCCATAGGAACTAAGCATCATTGGAGATTTTGTGCTTTGGGTCTTTATATTGATGTTGGAGGAACACCAGTGAGGTGCTTTGAGATAACTGGGCTCAGTTTTCCTTTCTGGGTCCCATTCCTTTTGTCTCATCATTTATGTTTACCCTTTGATAAAGGGGTTAATCCTTTGCTACTGGAGTTCATAAAAGGAAAGTCATATATCAAGTGTCTACTATGGGCTAAGTACTTTCTCTCTATGATCTGATTTAATTTTCCCAACAGTTCTATGGGGTAAGTACTCTTGTTTTTCCTCTTGACAAATGAGAAATTGAGTTCATCCAGTCATTCATCTAATAAATAGGTATTGATTGTTTTTTTTAAGCAACGTGAACCAAGCCTTACAATTAGAATTGCTATAACAGATTTAAAACAAAATCCATCTGACTCCAGAGCCCATGCTTTTTAAACTATATGGTTTTTCTCTCCAGTCTGTCTTCCCCACTCTAAGGTCTTGCCTGACTATAGCAAGGAATGTTATGTGAGTGTGTGTGTAAAAGACAGACAGACAGAGACAGAAAGAGATACACAGTCAATGTGTGTGTTGTGAGTGGGGAGAAGATCTTTCCACATCCACTTTCAGAAAGTGGTGTTAGAATCTATTCCACAAGGAAGCAGAATACATGATATAATGTCATTTACTATGGGGAAATCCCTTCTTCTAAAAGAATACTCTTTTCTCCACCTTTCACAAAGGACAGAATCTTCTCAAATGCAATGACACCCAAGAGTTAAAATGCAAACATACTGCAACTCAAAGAGTTCATTTCACATGTAAAAATGACTCAGAAGATTTTTCCTTTCTTGAGATCCATGTTTCTATGGCAGTGAGGGCACAGAGACTAACGGTTAGACTGGGAACTCGGAAGGAAAGGCTGAACATCAATTTGTATCTGCTTGTCCCAAAATGATGTCCAAAAAACAAGAGGGAAGGTACTGCTGCAATATTGCCCTCAAACTCACTAAATCATGTCACAAATCGACAAGGTATTAGCTGTGAGAATTCTGTGGTGATCAAAAGCAAGCACAACCTCTGCCATCCTGGATCTGGCAATCCAGTGGTGTAGACTGGTAATTAAACGATAAAGCAATCCCACAAATAAACGTAAAATTGCAACTGTGGTGAGGTCTGTGAAAGAAAGCACACTGTGCTGTGAGAAGAAATAACACTGGGATTGTCATTATCAGGGAGTAAGGGAATGTACCCTCTAAAGTGGAATGTGAATTGAGATTTAAACCTATCACCTCTTCCTTAATCCAGCTTCTCTATATGTGTTCTCCATCTCTATAAATGGCTTCACAATCTATCCATTTGCTGAAATGAAAAGTATGGAAATCGTTTGACTTCTCTTTCTCCCTCATCCCTTACTCAATCATCATATCCTGTCTATCTCCAAAAATTGTTTTCTCTTTGTTCACCTAGGAAACTCTTGTCCCTGCCACTAACCAATATCTTTATCTGGACTAAATCATCAGCCTCCTAATTAGGTTTTCTGCCTCAGATCTTGCTCCCTTCTTGACCTTGCCAATCACAATTCACTTTCCACAATGCAGCAAAAGCAATCTATCAAAAATACAAATATAATGGAGTCACACTCCTATGTTAAATCTTTTGGTAACTCCCATTGCCATGAGGATAAAATACAAATACCTTAACATGGCTTATAAGATCCTTTGTGATCTGCCTCTTCCTCATACCTATATAGCACCTTCTCTTTCTATTTGTACAGCATCCTCTGGTCATCTTCAATTTCTCTCAGTTCCTGGAATAAATCTTGTTCTCTTTTTCTTCCATCCTATTCCTTTATTTGGCACACTCTTCCTCCTTCCTTGTCTGTCTCTCCTACACCTGGATATCTTCTACTAATCCTCCAGGTCTTAGCTTTCTGATGTAGCTTTCTCTGTGTAAACTCAAGGTCCTAAAAGTGGGTTAGGGCTCATGTAGCCCCTATCACACTGGCTCATAATTACAAGTTTTCGTCTATATTAATGTCTTACTAGATTGTGACTTGTCTGAGGGCAGGAGCCCTATCTTTTCTTGTTTACCATTGTAGTCCCAATACTTGAACAGTCCAGGCTCACTGTAATTGCTCACTAAATATTTGTTGGAAGAAAAGAAGAAAAGGAGGAAGGAACAAAGGAAGAAAGGAAGGAAGGATAAAGGGAAGATGAGAGGGAGAGGGGAAGGGAGCTAGGAAGAAAGGAAAGAAGAGACAGAGGGAAGAAGGAAAGGAGGAAGGGAAGATAGAAGGGAGGAGGGACAGAAAGAATCTGTGGGTATGCATTATTGTTCTTTCCTTATTTAAATGTCTTTGAAATGGTATGAAGGACTTTGCTTATCTGCCTAGAGTAGCACAATACAATTAAACTTTCTGCAATAATAAAAATGTTCTGTATTTGTTCTAACCAATATGGTAGTCATTAGCTACATAGGGCTATTGAGTATTTTAAAGATGGCCAGTGTGACTGAGGAATAGAATGTTTAATAAATTTTATTTTAAATTTAAGTAGTCTACTTGATTAGCTGCTCTATGGAACATCACAGGCCTGGAGGAGCCACCAGCAGGGCCAACTCCCCTATCATCATTTCTGCTCTCCTGCTGCTCAGTACCACGCTCTTCATTGCAGTTTTCCTAGTGTCTTTAGGAATTCCTCTAAATTTCTCCTTTACTAGGCTGGGCAGCAAAAGTCAAGTAAATGCAGCACATAGAATGCCATTTATACTTCATTTTCAACAGCCTTAATGAAAGCCATTTCAATCCTGCAAATACTGGTGAGTAATTTCTATCTATATCATCAGAGCTGTATTTTTCCCAACACTCTCCAGAATGGTAAAACGGTGAAATAAGCAAATAGCCTCTTAGACTGTTATGCTGAATGTTTCAAATTCAGCTAAAAAAAGCAACGAGATTTAATTTGAACATTGCTTTTCATTCCTTTGGTATACAAAGAAAACAACAGGCTACAGGATAGTAGGAGGCAGACGGGGAAGAAGCAGAGAGAAAAGCATAAGAGAAAAACTGACTGCGTAATCTTTACCTCTCACACAAAGCTTGGTGACAATCAATTGTCACTACCATCATCCCTATTAGAGAGCCAGTAGGGCAGAGAGGGACAAGCAAAGGACTGAGAGTTGGAAGTCTTCTTTCGTACTACACAGACTTGCTTGGGAAAGCTATTTAACTGTCTGAACCTCAGTATTTTACCCCTCTGTATGGGAAAATATACCCTCTCCGTATCTGGTTAAGTTTTTGCAAATTTCAAATGAAATAATACATACCAAAAGGATATGCGCTATAAGTTATTCTTATTATCACACAAGAGGAGGCAATCTTCAAATACCACCACTCTCTGACACCCAGTAAAAACTTTAGGACAAAAACTAAACAAAAATATATTATTTCCATTGTCCTAACAGCCATATTGGCCCATTTACCTATATTCAACCCTTTGAACTTGTCCTGAAAACATTTTTTTTTTCCTAATCAGTATTTATTGCAGGAAAGTATCTACTTCCAGACTTGTCCTGGAGCCTGGAGCTGCCATTTAGCTTTATACCAAGGGACAGATTATGTGTTGGCTGGGTTAGTGCGAAGGGGGTAGCGTTGGCAGGAGAGCACTGGAATTCAAGATAGGATGATGTCTGCAATGACAGTACGTCTTTGGATCTTTCTTACCTCATATTACTCCTGTATGTATCTCCTTCAACTTCTATATTATACTAACTTCCATCTCTGAGCAAGTACCTACTTACTCTTTTTTTTTTTTTTTTTTTGAGACAGAGTCTCACTGTGTTGCCCAGGCTAGAATGCTGTGGCGTCAGCCTAGCTCACAGCAACCTCAAACTCCTGGGCTCAAGGGATCCTCCTGCCTCAGCCTCCCAGGTAGCTGGGACTACAGGCATGCGCCACCTTGCCTGGCTAATTTTTTCTATTTTTAGTTGTTTGGCTAATTTCTTTCTATTTATAGTAGAGACAGGGTCTCGCTCTTGCTCAGGTTGGTCTCAAACTCCTCAGCTCAAGCAGTCCTCCCGCCTCGGCCTCCCAGAGTGCTAGGATCACAGGCATGAGCCACCGCGCCTGGCCGGTACTTACTCGTAAGTGTTATATCCAGTTCTTGCACCAATGGATCTTCTTAGCCTTGATACAAGTCATCCATTCAATATATTCAATTCAGTTTCCAATATATGTATAGCACCCAATCAGATGCCTCATAAAAGGGAAGGAAAACCCACAAGATATCTACAATCTGAAGGTGGAACTCATATGCCTGTAGATGACATAATGAGATAGCACAGCAGAGCACACTAGTGGAAAATAGTTTCTGCTTATGATTTAAAACCTCCAAACTTTCTAACAGCCTCCCAGAGTATTATAATCAAAGACGCTCATTTTTGGTGGCATTCCTACTTTGAATAGAAAGAATATCGACATTCTGTGGGTAAAAATTCCAATTTTCAATTTTTATTTCCAGTACAGACAAAACCACCAGAGAATAACAGGCTAAAAACTAATTATACATGGAGGATTTCATTAGATTAGATCAGCCTAAGTGTTATATTAACATATGTTTCTAAATTGATTTTAGTAAGGTTTAATTACTCATAGTATGTTATATTCTGTGTGAGAAGATTACAACTATTTTCTCACCTATTTGCTCTATAAGAATACAGTTCCATTAAATAGATCAACATTATTAAAACCTCTGTACACAAATTATGACCTAAATGAAATATTACCAGTTTTCATAGGTTTGTACTAAAATTATACCCACCTAATCAGTTGTGACCCACATATGCATACTCATACTACAGGCATATGGGTTCCACCTTCAGATTGTAGACATCTTGAGGGCTTTTCCTTTTCTTTCATGGGGCATCTGAGATAGTGCTATATATATATTGGAAACCAAATTGAATGTATTGATATGTATGCATGTATCAATTGATTCCTTTGTCTATTTATCCACCCATCCACCCATCTATCCATCCATCCATCCATTTATTCATCACAGAAGAAGCTTGATATGAATAAAGAACAAGATGTTTAAAACTGGACAGACCTGGGCTTGAATTCAGATTCTACTATTTAATAACAATTATGCCTCTGGGCTCCAGTTTCTCATTATCAATGAACACACACAATATCTAACCAATAAGTTATTATAATATTATAGAATATAATGTTTGCTATAGGGATAGTTCTTAAAGTTTAATTTATAATTATCTAATCTTGGTTGAGATGAGGAAAGCTAAAGCTGTTAGTAACCTTCTACTGAGGAGGTCTTTCTGCCAAACAGTGACAGTAGTCACATAATTCTCCATTAGAAGAAGAGACACACAAGCCACGTTCATTGTCATGGGCTCAGAGAACAAGTGTTTTGGTTTATCAGATACTGTGGATCAGAGATAATTTTAGACTGGTCAGCATAATATTCCTAGTTAGACACTTTGATTTCTAGTATGTCAAATCATATCTTGCTAAGTAAATTAAAGTATTTGAAAACTAAGTCCTTATTTTTAAAATAATAACTTTGGGGGCATCATTGAGAAGCTAGCCTTTCTCTGATGAGCAGAAGTTGGAAGTGGCAGAGCAGCCAGGATTTGGAACTGTCTTCTTGTTCATCTGATACTTTTTGAACCAACCTGACTCATCAAGACTTATCCTTTGAGAAGTCTTGAGAAGAAGCAAAGTAATGAAAAGACTGGGGTTCAGTAAAGACCAAGTTTTAATGCAGGAGGAGTCATTGGCATTTGTTCTGTGGTCAGCTCTGTCTACCCTAAAAAAGCCATAAAGCAATTTTTGCCATTTCTACCTTTTCTTATGTATACAGAATGCAAATAGATCTTTGCCTAGAGTTAATGCAAACTTAACTCAGCCACAATGTGTGATGAACTAGGGAGAATTAAAACAGGCATATACAAATGGCTTAGGTTTAACTCAGGAGCCATTTTTGAAAAAGGAAATGATCAAGTATGTCCTCTGTGCACACATAGTAGTAGCATTCATCAGGTGTTGGGCAGGTGGGAGGGGGAAGGAAGGGATGGGTATATTCACAACTAATAGGTGTGGTGTGCACTGTCTGGGGGATGGACACACTTGAAGCTCTGATTCAGGTGGGGCAAAGGCAATATACGTAACCTAAATATTTGTACCCCCGTAATATGCTGAAATTAAAAAAAAATTAAAAATTAAAATAAATAAATACATGAATAAATAAAGTGCCTTGAAAAATGACTGGTACATGGTAAGAAAAGAACAGATAATTCATTTTATTCCTCAGACATTGACTGAGCCCTTACCATGTGCCATGTGTCATCCATTCTTCACCCAATTAAACTAAGTCATTGCTCTGGAAAGGCCTAAAATTCGGTACTGGAGGAAATCACTGAAAGATATAAATAACACTGAGTTAGATAAGTGTGATGATAAAGGTACAGAAAACTGTGGCCTCAATTAGAAGAGAGGAGTCTTCTTAGCTGACAGGGGAAGAGGAGGTTCATTTGAGAGAGCATGCTATCCTCAGAAATGTGGATGACAAGGGGTTTATGAGACTTCAGTTTGTGTCAGCCTTGTTCTTGGCCCTGAAATATTGTCCAGGTTCAGGATCTCTCCTTATCAGTAGAAGAGAATTTGGCAATAAACAGTAACACAAATCCTATTAATAGTTTTGCTACCCTCCAAGCTGCTCTTATTCATTCATTCATTTTTTCTTTCATCTCTTCATCAAATATTTACAGAATATTTATACTGTTTCTGTGGATTTCAAATCCATGGATTCAACCAACTTAATGGAAATAATTGGCAGGGCTGGGGGAAGGATGGGGGAATCTGTACTGAATGTGCACAGACTCCTTTTTCTTGCAATTATTTCCTGAAAAACACAGTATAACAACTATTTGTTAGAATAGAATTTACATTGTATTAGGTATTGTAAGTAATCTAGAGATGACTTAAAGTATACAAGAGGATGTCATAGGTTACATTTGAAAACTAGATACCATTTTATATAAGGGACTTGAGCTTCTGAGAGTTTTAGTATGGGAAGGGGCATCCTGGGGGATTATACTTGCAAGTTGCTAGACACTCTATAACAGAATTAATAATAAAAGTTATTTATTCTATTCTTGTGGAGAATATAATAGATAATAACAAGCAAATAAATAATTTAACAACTGGAAAAAAATTAACAAAAACCCATAAACATGTTCTTGCAAATATAATCTAGTCTATGGAGAAAGAGAAAAGAGGAACAGTGAGAGAAAACAGGGTAAGCCCACTTTAGTCATTAACATCTGCCTCTCCAGAGGCTCATGTTTACATTGGGGCATGAAGGAGGAGGAAGAGTGAGGAGGGAAAAGCAAGAGGGGGCAGAAATGGCAGGCAGAGCCCTAGAGGGTGGAGGAGAGGGATGTGCCAAGGCCCTGAGGTGGGAATGAAGCTCACGCTATGGAAAGGCAGCCAACCAGGGGCGGCTGATGAGGCGACACAAAAGTCTTCATTTGAAATTCATTGACATTCATTTCAAGATGTTCTCTCTTCAGCTCAAGAGAAAATAATGCCAGAGTAACTCAAATAATATGAACAGGAATAAGGCAATCCCAGCCCCCACAGACACCTAAGGGACAAGGCAAACCCAGATAGAGTGGATTATCTCCACCAGGGCATTGGCTTTCTCTGCCTCCAGCTCTGCTGGGAGCTCCTGAGATTATCTGAAGGGAAGGGATCTCGATTCAGCACGTAAATACTGCCCTCGTTCTGGCAGAAATATCAAAAATATTCGCATTTTGTCATCTGTTAGGCAACTACTGTGCGTCGGACGCTGTCCATGGTGCCTCTGCATGACAGGTAACCCACGAGCCAGACCATGGCGCTGCTCTGCTTGGGGCCCGCTGAAGGCTTCTGATCTTCAGAACAAGTGCTGAAGTCCTTTTGCTGGTTTCAAGACAGTAGATGAGCTGCCTCTTCTCTCTCATCTCCGACTACTCTCCCTCACTCACTTCGACCACTCCAGCTCTATCGTATCCTGAACTCGCCAGGCAAGTGGTGCCTCAAAGCCTTTGCATCTGCTACTGACTCTGCTTGAAATGCTTTTTTGTCCAAATGACACGGTGGCTTCATCCCTTACTTCTTTCAAATCCTTTCTATTAATATATCAGTGAGGTCTTTCTCACCCATCCCATCTAAATCACACCCAGCCCTGACCATCTGCATACCTGCTTTATTTTTCTTCATATCATGTATTCTCTTCTAATGAAGCTGTAAGATGCCCTTAATCTCCAAGAAGGCAGGGATTTTTGTCTGTTTTATTCATTGCTGTGTCCCTAGCTCCTAGAATAGTGCCATAGTAGACATTCAAAGTTATTTGATGAAAGAATCTCATTTAATCCTCACAAGGCAGCATGCAATAGCTAGCTAAAATTGACTGTTTAGTTTTTATAAAGTCACAAAAATCACTTCACTACAAATTAAAATCTAGTATTGATGAATATAAATACCCATAAAATAAACTCAATTGTTTTAATAAGTGTTGACAGTTTTTCAATCTCATGAAACAAAAATCAATTACATAATTTATTATAGCTAGTAATTTTCCTTGCTATTAATCATACATTATTTGCATTGTGACAATGTTGTATGCATTGATTGCATTTCAATTTGAAGTTTGAAAATATAGTATTAAAGTTAAAAGTTATGGATGAAATTTCAATTTATTCTTAAAAATTGATATCTTGTTTTTAGGGGGTTATGATACAAACTATGAATTTTAATGAATTACATATTCAAAGTATAAAAAGAAATTTTTCTCAACTATGTTTCATTTTGCTACCATTTAAAATTTTAAATGCAAGCCTAGATTGCAAACAAAGAAGGTTTTTCCCTGTTCTTCTGCTGTAAGAGATAAAATGCAAAATAGAGCAAAATTGAAAGAAATACAACTAGCCAGGCAGATATGTCTCCTGGCTAACCTTATGGTGTTTAAACTGCTCATCTTTGATATTTATTTGAATGTGTTGTCTTCTGCCAGAGGCCTGTCACCCTCCGGGATGCCTGAGAAGACTACACACTAAAATGGCCCTGAGTGGGCTTTTTAATTAGCTATTTGTCTTTGATAATAAAATGTGTTGCTTTTATTCTCTTATTGGACTCTAGACTCTATTCTCCATGAGAATGCCATCCTTTTTTGGGACAAAAATCCTCAGTTACTATATTCCTTCTGGCTATAGAAATATGCAGTTGGATCTTAGAAGTTCTCTTCCAGAACATAACTAGAGGGGTCAAGATGTCAATCCAGGCAAGCTGGCTAAGGCAAGTGTGAGTAGATGGGATCTTGAGTCTGTAGAGTAAAATATTGAGCAAGAGCAGCAGCGGAAGCAGAGCAAGTAACCTCAGTGCAGGGAAGGAGAAGGCCATGGGCCTTTGCCCTTGATGTCTTTCTGAGGCATTCTGGTGTATGGGAGTATGTGCGTACAGGACTTTGGGGATCATCCTCAGTTGCTGACATTCTCTTGGCTTACAAAAATATTCCAGGTAAATAAAGTTTAAGCTTCAATTTAAAAAGATGGAAAACAGGGATCAGACAGGGCTCAGTGGTCCCAAATCAGAGAAAAGCACCTTTCAGAACTATAGCATTTCAAAATGATAATAATTAATCTGTAAAATTCTAATGTTAACATCACTTTATAACTTGATCAAAATCCATAACAGTGTGATGCTTTTTGTGTGTGTGACAAACTCTTTTCCAGTGATACAAATATTCTTACACCAACACAGGTACATCCCTTCTAGCAAGCATTGGCATTTTACTCCGAAAAGTATATTATGAAGCTTTCTGAGAATTAGCATTTTACAGCTATGTTTTTCTAAAGGCTTTTGATAAAAAGATTCTTATAGAGGTTAAACATTACAACATGTTTTAAAAAATAAAACATAAGAGTTCAGCATTTTACTAAATGATTTTCTTTCAGTGCCATATTAAAAAATATATTTAAAACACAATTTATAATCTTACATAAACAGTGTGGGCATACCAGAGAAAGTTCATTTTGTATTACAGAAAGTCACCTGTTTGCTAATTCTAATTTTCTATATTAAATAGTAGCTTCCACATAGATATGAGAACCAGCTTGCTTACTACAATCCTCTTCTCCTGCTCTGCCCCTATAGAGGTGAAGTTTGCACTTCAGAGTAGGAAAGGATCCAGGACACTTAGTCCTAGCCAAGCTGTCCTGTATCTGTTTGTCTTTGGACAAATTACACAGTATCTCTGGGGGTCTTACTTTCCTCACTTACAGAGTTACAGAAAGAATGCTTGCCTGCCCTCCCTACCACCCAGAAAATTCAGAAGCATAATACAAATGTAAAACATTAACATGATGTATTACCTACAGAGACCCTTCCTGCCTCTATAGAGTGACCACAGCTCTGAGTCTCCACCCAACTTCTAATTGGAGGGTATAGGAGTTCCTAAGGAGACGGACCTTAACTGGGAATAGAAGGCACTAAATGTTTCACCTTCTAAAGTCAAAGGCACAACCACTGAGATTGCACCTGCTGCGTCACCACAGAGTTGGTCAAAGGATTTATTTCAGAAAAACCAGTTCTGAAAAATCCCACCTCATCTGGTCTATATAAAGAAACCTGGGGGTAAGAGGTGTCCCCAGGCTGAGATCATGAAGTTATAATTATTTGTTATGGGCTGAATTGTGTCCTCCCACCAAAATTCAAATTTTGATGTCCTAATCCCCAGTCCCTCAGAATGTGACTGTATTTGGAGATAGGGTCTTTAAAGAGGTAATTAAGTTAAAATGAGGTCGTTAAGGTGGGACGTAATTCAACATAACTGGTGTCCTTATGAGAAGAAAAAATTTAGACACAGACAGGTACAGAGGGAAGACCACGTGAAGAAAAAGAGAAAAGACAGTCATCTACAAGCCAAAGAGAGAGGCCTCAAAAGAAACCAAAGTTGCTGACACCTTGATTTTGGATTTTTAGTTTTCAGGACTGTGAGGAAATAAATTTCTATTGTTTAAGCCATGCAGTGTGTGGTCCTTTGCTATGGCAACCCAACTAATACACCATACCTTCATCTTTCTCCCCCCATGGGAGACAGAGATGCACTGGACCTTGTACTCCTTTTTCACTCAAAGAATGTGCTGAAATCTTTCCCCCACCAAGCAGGTCAGCAGTCACTGGCCTAAAGGCTGCTGAGTCACTGAACATGCATAGCACCCAATTATTTGATGCTGCCAGGGTAAGAAAGTGGTGGAAGATAGAGAGTAGAGCTGAAATGGAACCCCCCCACACCCCGCCAAGGATAGCCTGCATTCCTACCACTTGATGTGAAAAGAGCACTGGAGTCTCCTATGGATGGGGGCAGGTGAACTCAGAACTGCCTCTCCTATGTTAAAGGGGACAGTGAACTCAGAACTGACACCAAGCTGGTGATCAGAGGGAGAAAGTCCGTTTCCTCCTTCCATTATCAGGGAGGTGGTTGGAGAGGGCAGACTACATCCTTTCTTAAATACTCCATCCCTTTCCTCGGGCAGCCCATTTTCCAAGTCTAGCTCATGAAGGAGGATAAGTGGAAATATTTTAATAAGAAATTTAGAATATAGAAATCAACTGACTGGCCAACATTTTAAACTAGATCGAAAGGCAACAAAAGAGTCTTTTCTGGTCAAAAGAAGTTGGGGGTCCACAAAGGGTGTGCAGGCTTGAGACTCCAGTGAGTCGCATGTTGCGTGTACCTGCTGTGAAGCTCCCCAGGCAAAACCACTTCATGAAAATGAAATATAACAGAGTTGTGTTGCAGATATTTCACTCAAACCCAGTAAATTCTCTTTCATCCTCAGCATGTTTTTCAAAATTTTATAACTCATCTCACCCTTCTAATTCCACCATTAAATTTCCATCTCTCCTCTGCAATGAACTAGCAGAGTGATCCTGAGCAAGTTCCTTAACCTCTCTGACCATTGCCTCATCTGTAAAACGGGGACAACAATACCAGCTGGCAGGATGGTCGTAAAGAACAAATGATAGAGAGCATTTAATATCAAGTCTGGCATATACTACATATTTGATCAATGATAGTTACTATAATATTATCATTAACAACAATAATTACCTGAGTGAACCCTATATTCTGAAAACACTAATCTATCAATGTTATCCAAACATGGATACCCATATACCCACACAAGCTATCCATCCAGAAAATATGTGGCACCCACCTTGGAACATATACCCTGAGGTCCACGTTAATTGTCACCTCCTCTGTGAGATCTTTTGTTAACTCCTACTTTTTACTCCCTTCACCCTCTTTTCCCCACACTGCAGAAGTAACCTTTTACCCCATTGTGCTTTGTTCAATTTGCTAGAAAAGCATTTAGCACATTATAGGCTCACAATGACATTTTACAGGGCTAGGGATATAGTTTACTGAGGTTTATGCCTCATAGGTAGTATGCGCTCAATGTTTATTACCTTGAATTAGATTGATGGCTGCTATATTCTCACTTGCAAATGAAGGGTTGGACTAGGAGATGCTCTATGGCAGTTGTGACAGGATCCTCTGGAGAGTTTGTCAAAATGAGGGTTTCTGGCCTCCACTCTCAGTGAGCCTGACTCAGCCAGTCAGGGTTGGGTCCAGGACTTTTTAACAATTACCCAATCCCCCTTCCCAAGTTGATTACTACGTAAGTGATCCACCCATGGGGCCCTCTGGCTAGGGGATTCCATGATGACCTGAGTGATATAACTCACATCTGAACATGACTTTCACTCATTTTCCAGCTCAACTCTTTATGAGAGAAAGAAAAAAAAGGCTTTACTCCTTTGTTTCCAAAGCAGCAACCAATTTTTACTGAGAATCAGTTGTCCACTGTTGAGCATATAAGTGTTTTAGCATCCAAATTCGTTCAGTATTGAAGAATTTCATGAAATTGTTTCAGGGTCCACAAACTAGTATATTTTCATGTATGTGCCTTCTTAAAATGGCCTATGATGCATTTCCAGTTCAAAACAGTCTTTCAAGAAGCTTTGGGATTTGTTCTCTAGCTTCAAAGACCCATGGGTAATATTCTGTGGGACTCACGAAGCAGATCTCTGACCCACAAATCTTATGTATAAAATCTGGTCACTTTCCTTATAATAGTGCTCTCACTCCTCCAGCACAAGTATCAGTATTAAAAGCTCTACATTGTTTTTAAACAAATGAAAAATAGTTGCTTTAAGGATGCAATATCACCTGTCAAGGACATATATTAGAATAGTTTCAGGTTTTAAAATAGAGATTACCCAGCCATTTCACATCTTCTGAACTATCTAGTATCCTCTTACTCACTCAAACTATGCAGCTGGAGGAAAGAGGTAAAACATCAAACCCTTTGGAAAAGGGTCTTAGACCTGGAAGAAAGAGAAGCAGCAAATGAGACAGGCATCTGCCACCTGGGAAATTCTGTTTTGTCCTTGGCACCTTCTACTAATCAGGGAAGATTGTTCATATTTCCTTTCCATGCAGAAAAGTGTAAGAGAAAAACCACTGGGAACGCGTCCAATCCTCAACTGAATTGCTGGCAAACTCTGATTAATTATTCTGGAGAATCTTGGTTGAAAATCCAACATAAATTTGCTACTTTAGCAAGTATAACTGGAAAAAATAATCAATTTAATATATCTGCAGCAGTATTTATTAAGAATGCTCCATCCCACTAAAAACACAAAATATACTGCTTCCTTAAAACCTTTAAATTATCTTTTCTTCTGCATAAATATTGGAGTATGTTCTCTGCTCTGGCCCACGTATATTCAGGACTACTCACCACCAAGCTTTGGTTTCCTAAGAGATAGGTCATAGAGAACTAAAAACACATTACATTTATCCTTAAACATGCCTTTTCCCCAAATTTCTGCCAATTTTTTTACCTTAATAGCAGGAAGGGTCCACATTGCAGTGTCAGTCTCTACATGGCTCATGTATCACCATTTCTCCTCCCTGTGCCAATAGCAGATTTCACTATTTTTTTTTTAAATTTGAAACATATCATATATAGAGATTAGTATACATAACATGTATGTATAGCTTACGTAAAAATAAAAATTAATCACCAATTTATGCTCTACCCAGGTTAAAAATGAAAACATCAATGGGTACGTTAGAAACTCCTAAGTAACTGTGTGCCAAATTTCATGGATCTCAGAAAAATCCACTGTGCCAACTTTTGCGATAATCATTTCTTCCTTCTCTTTGTCATTTTACTCCCTACACATATATCCTTACTATAGTCTTTTAGTGTGTGCCACCGCCCCCCCCCCCCAAATTCATGTTGAAACTTAATCTCTAGTGCAATAGTATTGAGAGGTAAGGCCTTTAAAAAGTGATTTGGGTCATGAGAGAGAGCTCTCCTCTAATGAATGGGATGAGTGCCCTTCTGAAAGAGGCCCAAGGAAGCTCCCCAGCCCTTTCTGCCATATGAAGACACAGCTAGAAGGTGCCATCTAGGAAGCAGAGAAAGAGCCCTTATCAGTCACAGAATTTGCTGATGTCTTGATCTTGGACTTCCCTTCCTCCAGAACTCTGAGGAATAAATTCTGTTATTTGTAAATCACCCAGTCTAAAGTATTTTGTTATAGTAGCAGGAACATACTAAGACAATCCCTAAAAAAAAAATCTAGTTTTGTGTTGCATATTTTTGACCTTTACACAAGTGAAAACGTATATATATATGTATTCTTTTGAGACTTACTTCTCTTGCTCGATATAATGTTTGTGAAATTCTTTCAGTTGGTGCATGAAGCTGTAGTGCATTTAAGGCCATCATCATATACTATTTCATGCAGTAGAGATTACTTGTGCTCCAAAATATTCTCTCCTGCTCTCCTTTCTGGGCAGATGAGAATCCCCAGTCGCCTTACAGTAAGGTAGGATACTATACTAGTTCTAGCCAGTCAAATAAAAGAGAAAGTGATATATTAGGTTTGTGCAAAAGTTATTTTGGTTTCAGACAGTGAATTTTAAATCATGATAACTAGGCTCAAACACATCTTTATTAATCAAAATAGGAACCATTACAATCAACACATTTTTGCCAATGAGAAATAAGTTTGTTTATTCCTGTAGCATAAAAATGCATGCTTCGGGATTCGACAGACTCTTGGAAAGCATTTTCTGCTTCCTGCTGGTTGTGGAAGCATTTTCCCTGCAAAAAGTTGTCTAGATGCTTGAAGAAGCGGTAGCCGGCAAGAGGTCAGGTGAATATGGCGGATGAGGCAAAACTTCGTAGCCCAATTAGTTCAGCTTTTGAAGAGTTGGTTGTGTGACATATGGTCAGAAGTTGTCATGGAGAGAATTGGGCCCTTTCTGTTGACCAGTGTCAGCTGCAGGTGTTGCAGCTTTGGTGCATCTCGTCGATTTGCTGAGCATACTTCTCAGATGTAATGGTTTCACTGGGATTCAGAAAGCTGTGGTGGATCAGACCAGCAGCAGACCACCAAATACTGACCATGACCTTTTTTTGATGCAAGTCTGGCTTTGGGAAGTGCTTTGGAGCTTCTTCTGAGTCCAACCACTGAGCTGATTATTGCCAGTTGTCCTGTAAAATCCACTTTTCATCGCACATCACAATCTGATCAAGAAATGGTTCATTGTTGTTGCATACAAGAAGAGAAGACAACACTTTAAAATGACAATTTTTTTTTATTTTTGGTTGGCTCATGAGGCACCCACTTAATCAAAGTTTTTCACCTTTCCCATTTGCTTCAAATTCTGAGCAACCATAGAATGGTCGACGTCGAGTTCTTTGGCAGCTTCTTGTGTAATTGTAGAGGATCAGCTTGGATGATGGCTCTCAATTGGTCGTTGTCAACTTCCAATGGCCAGCCACTGCACTCATCTTCAAGACTCTCATGTCCTTTGCAAAACTTCTTAAACCACCACTGCACTGTATGTTTGTTAGCAGTTCCTGGGTCAAATGCAATGTTGATGTTGCGAATTGTCTCTGCTGCCTTACAACCCATTTTGAACTCGAATAAGAAAATTGCTCGAATTTGCTTTCTGTCTAACATCATTTCCATAGTCTAAAATAAATAAAAAGTAAACAGTAAGGCCGGGCGCGGTGGCTCACGCCTGTAATCCTAGCACTCTGGGAGGCCGAGGCGGGCGGATTGTTTGAGCTCAGGAGTTCGAGACCACCCTGAGTAAGAGCAAGACCCCGTCTCTACTAAAAATAGAAAGAAATTAATCGGACAACTAAAAATATATAGAAAAAATTAGCCGGGCATGGTGGCGCATGCCTGTAGTCCCAGCTACTCGGGAGGCTGAGGCAGAAGGATCGCTTGAGCCCAGGAGTTTGAGGTTGCTGTGAGCTAGGCTGATGCCACGGCACTCTAGCCCGGGCAACACAGTGAGACTCTGTCTCAAAAAAAAAAAAAAAAAAGTAAAGAGTAATAAGTAATTAGCAAAAATACATAAAGCAAGAAATGCACATTAAAATGATGTATAACATACCCACTTTTATTTAAGAATGTATTCCAATATCAAATGGTGAATTTCAACACGTTAAAACCAGAATTACTTTTGCCCCAACCTAATAAATATCTTCTAGGCCAAGTGTTTTAAAGCCAGTGTGCCACCTTTAGGGTTTCTTCATCTTCTTTGGCAATAAATGCGTAGGTCATATTTTATGATAGTGGTCTACAAGATAGAAGAAACCTTCTAAATATGTAGAGGAGAGTGCCCCTAGCCTGCAATAAACTTTACATGAGTTTTTGGTTCTAAATCACTGAGCCTTTGGAAGTTTATTTATTATGGAAGTTGAATGTATCATATTCTGACTAATATAATTATATAATTGGAAAGGAGGAAGGAATACTTTTTTAATACTTAGGGCATTGGTGCCCCCTTCTTATGTACAGTGCCTCTTGAATGCTAAGGGATCACTCCTCTGCAACCCACGAGACTCACTTCCTCTGGACAGTGTGACCACACCCCAAATCTATTGCCTGTGCACTGAACACCAAAACATCTTCCTCCTATCTCTGATAACTCTATGGTCTTACAACGTGTATGCTGAAGAATTCACATTTAAGTATTACCATTACAATTGCAATCTCAGACAGAATGCTTCAAGGAAGAAAATATATTTTTAAATTTTGTTTACCGGAGCCCCTGGCCTGAGCATCTATATATAAATCAGTATGTCCACAGAAATGCTTTTGCTTAGAATCTTTTAGAAGTGATAATAGGATTTATTGAGTATTAATGATTCACACTCCATAATGAAAACCATTTATAGTTTAAAAACTTACATAACTATGGAAAACTATAAAGCACATACAAGTGTATCTGATTTCAGTCTCCATTTTTCTCTCTAAGTAATTACTGATCCTCCATCACCAGAGTTAAGCAAATGCTTAGATTCCTTGATCTTTATTCAACTCCATTGCGCATCCCTCAGCATCTTACCTCACACTGTTCTCTGTGGGGCACCTTAATCTTGCTATAAGCTCCACACTATTTACACTACTTACACTTATTCAAATTAATTTATTATTATATATTCATATAAAAGAAAATTCTGTTTCAAATTGTCTTAAAAAGTAAAGACATTTATTATCTTGTTAAATACAGAAGAAAAAGAGAATCCCAGGTATGTTTGATCAGTGGCTTGGCAATATCACTAGATTTTTTTTTCTTTTCTCTGTTCTAATACCTTCTCCATTTACTTCATTTTCTAGTTGATTCTTTTTGTGGTCACAAGATAGCTCTAGTATTCCAGAAGTCAAAATCTGATACGACAATACCTAGAGCCCAGGGCAGAAAGAAGATGCTCACTTCCCTCTCTCCTCAGAAGCCCACAGAGGATTTCTTTCCTTCAGGTCTCACTAGACAGGGTTGTCATATATCCATTCCCAAATCAAAACTGGTAATGAGAATAAGAATTTGGAACAGCAGTTCTCATGTGACAGATAGGTGTCTGGGGACTCCTCAACCTCTTTCAAAGGAATCTTTGAGTGAGGTCAAAACAGTTTTCATAATAATGCTAAAATGTTATTTGCCTTTTTTATGGTGTTGGTATTCACAGTGACGGTGTGAAAGCAATGGTAGATAAAACTGCTACATCTTAGCACAAATCAAAGCAGAAACAGAGGCACCATACAGTATTAACAGTCATCATATTCTTCACTGCCATGCATTTGCAGTAAAAAGAATACCATTTCACTCAAGAATGTCTTCAATAAAGTAGTAAAAATTAATAATCTAATAAATCTTGACCTGTGAGTTCACATATTTTTAATATCCTATGGGATGGAAGTGGGAGTATATCCATAAAGCATTTCTGCTGCATAAAAAATATGGCCAGTGTCTCAAAAGTAATAATGTGGGCAATTGTTTTAGTTGCAAGTTAAACTAGGCACACTTCCATGGAATGCCATTTTCTTTTCTTGGACAACAACAACAAAAAGACTGACAGACAAACCATGGGTATTCAGACTTCAGTATTTAGCAGACATTTCCTCAAGAATAAATAAAGTGGATGAGCCTGCCACTTCAAAGAAAAAAAAAGACAGAAAGAGAGAGGAGGATTGAGGGGCAAGATGGAGGATTAGAAGTAGCCCACTCACCACTCTCAAGGAGAGGATCAAAAGTTGAAGGTAGATGCCCACCTGTGAATGGACATTCATGGAAGGAGCATTGCAAATCATTGCAGAAGCAACAGGGGACATTCAGAGTGAAGGAGAAGGTAACAGAACTTAACAAACTTCCAGGTTAGGTCACAGAAGCACCATCTAGGGACTTACCACATATCAATAAAAGACTTGTACAGACTCAAGGTAAAGGAATAAAAAAAATATATTCCATGCAAATGTGCAAAAGTGAGCAGATGTAGCCATTATCATATCAGATAAAATAGACTTTAAATCAACAGTGGTATAAAATAAAAGATAAAGATGGTCATTATATAATGGAAAAGGGAGCAATTCAACAAAAAGATGTAACAATCCTAAATATATATGCACCAATACAGGAGTTCCAGATTCATAAAACAAATTCTACTAGATCTAAGCAAAGAAATAAATGGTAGCACCACAATTTCTGGGGACTTCAGCACCCCACTGACAGAGCTATACAGATCATTTAAACAGAAAATCAATTTAAAAAAACACTGGACTTAAATGGGATTCTAGAGCAAATGGACCTAACAGGCATTTACAGAACATTCTACCCAAAACTACTGAATATACATTCTCCTTGGCATATGGGACATTCTCTAAGATTAATCACATCTTAGGACACAAAATAACCCTCAGAAAATTTTTAAAAAAATAGAAATTATACTGTATATCCTCTCAGATCACAGTGGAATAAAACTAGAAGTTAATTGCAAGATAAACACTCAAATGTACACAAAGTCATAGAAATTAAACAATCTGCTCCTGAACGATCCTTGGGTCAATGATGAAATTAAGATGGAAATCGAAAGATTCCTTGAACTGAATGACAAAAGGGACACAGTCTATTAAAATCTATGGAATACAATAAAAGCAGTCCCAAGGGGAAAGTTTACAGCCTTCAATGCCTACATAAAAAAGACTGAAAGATCACAAATTAACAACCTAATGTTACATCTTAAGGAAGTAGAAAAAGAAGAGCAAACCAAACCCAAAGCCATAGAAGAAAAGAAATAACAAAGATCAGAGCAAACCTAAACAAAATGGAAAAAAAATACAAAACAAAAAGTTGGTTCTCTGAAAAGATATTTAAAATTGATAGACTACTACCCAGAGTAACCAGAAATAGAGGAGAAAGAACTCAAATAAGATTAATCTGAAATGGAAAAGGAGACATTACAACTGATACCACAGAAATACAAAATATAATCTGTGAATACTATGAAAACCTCTATGCACAAAAACTAGAAAACCTAGAGAAAATGGATAAATTCCTGGAAACACACAACCTCCCAAGATTCAATCAAGAAGAAACAGAAATCCTGAACAGATCAATAATGAGCAATGAGATTGAAGCAGTAATAAAAAACCTCCCAACAAAAAAAAGCCCTGGACAAGATAGATTCACAGCCAAATTCTACCAGACCTGCAAAGAACTGGTACCCATCCAACAAAAATTATTCCATAACATTGTAAAGGAAGGAATCCTCCCTAACTCATTCTATGAAGCCAGTACCACCTTTATATCAAAGCCAGGAAAGGACATAAAAAAAGAAAACTATATTACTGATGAACATTGATACAAAAATCTTCAACAAAATACTAGCAAACCAAATTCAACAGCACATCAAAAAGATAATTTACCGTGACAAAGTGTACTCCATCCTAGGGATAGAAGGATGATTCAACATCCTCAAATCAATAAACATGATTCACCACATAAACAGAAGCAAAAACAAAGACCATATGATCATCTCGATAGATGTAGAAAAGCATTCGACAAACTCCAGCACCCTTTCATGATAAAAACCCTCAACAGGGTTTCAAGATTTGTTCTTAGCATTACTTAGGGTTAGTTTTTCTAGATCTGTGAATATGACATTGATATTGTGATGGGGATTACACTGAATCTGCAAATCACTTTAGGCAGTATAGACATTTCTTAAAGGTTAGTTGATAAAGCTAAAACTACATTAATGGACTTTCACCTGTCATATTAAAATCCATTGACATATCTTACATGTTAAATGGAGCTTTTAACCATACACAACTTTGTAACATCATGCATTGGTCATTAAGAGAATGTTGGTTCACAAAGTTACATAACTCTTCCTCAAACGTTAATATCACAAAACTTACACAGCACTAAAGGGAGGGAAGGGCATGCCTTTAACCCGCATTTGGGTGAGGCAAAGACATAAAGTGTAACTACAATGTTTGTACTCTCACAAAACCCTGGAATAATAAATAAAAAAAAATTAAAAAAATAAAAAAAAACTTACATACATTAATATTACCAAAAATATCGTAAAAAAAGCCTTTAGGTATCTGGAAGGTGTCAAAGTCATGGTGATAAATTTTCCAGAATTCTAACTATTCTCTGCCAATTTTTTCATTGGCAATAAATATGGTCAGCTGTTGTCTTGTGTTTTCCCTCCCCTCCCCTCCCCTCTCCTCCTGTCCTCTGCTCTCCTTTCCTCTCTTCTCCATTTCTCCCACCCTCCCTTTCTCCCTCTTCCTCACTCCCCCTCTTTTTTTTCTTTTTGGCTTATAAACATTTATTTCTTTATTTAAAATTTTATTTATTTTTTAATTTCAAAATATTAAGGGAGTACAATGTTTTGGTTACATGAATACATTACATAATACTTAAGTCAGGGTTTTTAGTGTGCCCATAACTCAAATAGTTTTCATTATACACAATAGGTAAGTTTTTACCTCTCACCCCTTCCCACTCTCCCTTCTTTTTGGATTCCAATCACCTTTACATCTCTTTGCGCCCATGTGTGCCCATCGATTAGCTTCTAATTATTAAAGAGTACATATAGTGTTTGTTTTTTCACTCCTGAAATACTTCACTTAGGATAATGGTCTCCAGTTGCTCCATCCAAGTTGCTGCAAAAGACATCAACTCATTTCTTTTTATAGCTGAGTAGTACTCTATGGTGTATGTATATATACTGCGTTTTGTTAATCCATTCATTAATTGATGGGCACTTGGGTTGATTCCACATTTTTGCAGTTGTGAATTACGCTGTGATAAACATTCAAGTGCAGCTGTCTTTTTGATAAAATAACTTCTTTTCCTTTGGGTAGATACCCAGTAATAAGATTTCTGGATCAAATGGTAAGTCTACATTTATTTCTTTGAGGAAGAAATACTGTTTTCCATAGAGGTTGTACTAATTTTCAGTCCCACCAATAGTCATTTTCCTCTGCATTGATGCCAGCATTTATTATTTTTTGACTTTTCAATAATGGCCATTCTGACAGGGTAAAGTGGTAGCTCATTGTGGTTTTAATTTGCATTTCCCTGATGATTGCTGATGTTGAACATTTTTCAAGTCTCACTATTTGTTTTGAAGACTTTGATCATTTTCATGGAAAATCTTATTCATGTAAATATGTAAATATTTTAAAACATTTCTCAGTTTTAATTTCTAAAGTGATAAATGTTGACAGATAGAAACCACAATAAAAGAAGCTCCTTGTGGTCCTCGATGTATTAAGAATGTAAAGAGTTCCTAAGACAAAAGAGTTAGAGAACCGTTGCTTAAGACCCTTCCACTGAAACTAGGGACATAGATTTCCTAGAAGCACATGGATCTATCTCTGTTGCACAGGTAGATATTGAAATAAATGTAGAGTGCTGTTAGCAAAGAAAAAGGAAGCATCTGATACGATACAGCAGAAACTTTCACCTTGCTCCAGTAGGCTCTGTAACAGTTGGGCCATTGATAAGAATGACTTTGTGGTATGGCAGCTCTCATCCTCTCTGATTTCAATGCTCTGCATCCGTGTCCTGCCTCCACCTGATAACTCTGCCATAATTAGTCCCTCTACCTTTCCTGGCTCTATAGCCTAATTTTGGGGGGAGAATATGGGAATGCGTTGAGTAAGGGGTTGAGTTACTCCTCCCCACTAGAGTCTGGCCTTATCAGGCAGTGATCACAGATGGTGTTTCTTGGTCTCAGTGCAGCCAGGGTGGAGAAATATAGGAATAAGGAACTGAGAAGTCTTCATAACCACCTTCCTAGGTCACCATCAGCCATCAGTGGCTTTAAATTTTATGGATAGCAGGAACATAGGAGCAGTAACCTGCTTGGAGAGGAGAGTCTATGGGACTTGTTTTGAAGCTACATTTGCAGAGCAAGCTTGCAGTTGCTGATGTTGTTAATCCATTCTATACATTACAGATAAATTAAAACAACAAAGTTTAGTACAGATGCTGTTATTCATACATTACTTCAGATTTAGAAAAAGGCAACTGTCCATCTCAAATAATAGGCCTCCAAGGAGTGACCTGGGGTGAGTCTGTTGATGGAAATTTAAAAGCAGGGAGGTCAAGAGGGCCCTCACTCTATTCCTCACACTACTCTGTTGGGGTATGCTTTCAAGATTCTGAACATTTAATAGAATCCTAGCAAATATTGAGATGCTGATGACAAAAGTAATAGCATCACAAGACTGCATGTTTGCTTGAGAAAAGGATTAAGGAGCAGGGTTTGGGGTCTGGGAAAGATATTATGCTGCCTGAGTTTGCTCATGGGTAATCAGTGTCAACATAAAAGTATCCCCCACCTAATATCTGATATGTTTATTATATAAGTTCATTAATTAACCTACCTAATACAATATTGTGCTCTTTTCATGTGTTTCAAATATTCCCACGAGTTTCCTGGGCAGACTTTGGAGAATGGTGTGACATACAACAATATCCCATGAAATTGATTATCTGAGGGAACTCATTGTAAATCTCCAGGATGAACGAACTACAACTGGGTAACATAACAATTATACCTCACGTTTGTGTAGGATTTAACTTTAGAAAAACATCCCTATTCTCTGTCATCCTCATAGCATCTAGCATAATGTCTGAATTACCTCACAGTATCCTCAAAACAAATCTGAAAAATATACTTTTATCTCCATTTAACATATGGGGAAATTGTGACTTATCCAGTTTTAAACAATTTGTCCCAAATCCATGAACAAGTAGGGACAAAAACGTAATTTGAGACCAAACATTCTAAATTCTAGTTTTTTGTTCTTCCATGAAATCACAGCTGCAAACCTGCTTGGCTACATCTGAAAATGTGAATGTAGCTTCCAAAGTTGTCTGATTTGTTCACTTCATGACAGGAGAGAGAGAAAGGTTTCTTTCTAAAGAGGATTTAACAATTCACATTTCCTTAAGCAGTACTTGAATGCATCCCTTTTCTTGTGATCCCATGAGTAGGTATTATCACTGTTTAGAATTTGTCAATCTGATGATTATAAATTAATATTTTACATTAATTTGCATTTCTCTGGCCACTAGAGAAATAGAGAAATTTTTCTTATATTTGCTGGATTTTCAGGTTTTCATCCTTTCCACATTTTCTAAGGACTGAGATTTCTACTTAGAAATTTTTTATTATAAGGCTTCTCATTTTAAAAGTTAAGTAGAGGATATTTGTAAGTCGGACATGAACAATATTGAGAGCAGGGAGGTAGGAGTTGGGAATGTTGTTCTAGGGGGGCTAGTTAGGAGGCCTAATTAGGGCAACTAGCAGAGAAAGAAAATACATCATTGCGGAGCTTCTGCTTTGATTATATTCACTCACCATTTTATTTTCTCAGCAACTCTGAGAAAGTTGGTATTATTATTGCCATTTTTACATAGAAGGATACTGAAGCTTGGAGTTCCTTAGGACCCTCTCAAAGTTACTCCTGATTCGAAGCTGGAACTCTGTGTGCCAGAGCTCATATTCCACTACCAGTCCACACTTGCAATTTTAAAAGTGTGTATTAGCACACACTTCACATAAGCTTCATGAGCTTCTCATGCTTCCTCTGCAGGGCTCAGGAGAGTGGGTCTGGAACATAAGGGTGATAACAGCCAGAGCCAAAGAGATAGTCCAGTATATTATAGGATGGGAGAGGATTTATCTCCCTATTGCATCAGACTGCCACAGTTTTAGAAACCCCATCATTGAATGGACCTTTCTTGGGAAACTGTTGCCAAAACTCTTCTTTAAAGAGCAATAGCTTAGGTGTTGGTGTTTGCAGAATTGATTTTTGTAGGTTCAGTCTATTTTATCCTTCTTTTGTCTTATGCTACCTTGTGATCTCTTATTCAATAAACCTGACAATAGTCATAGTGGCCAGAGTAATAATAGCACGGCTAACCCTAATTCTGTTTCTACCAGATTTTACTAGCCGTAATTGTTATTATAGCAGTGCTTCTGAGGTGCTAGGCACTTTTCCATGTGCTTTTATGAGCATTGTCCCATTTAAATGTAAGTGTTGATAAAGTCCCATGTATTAGTCATACCAAACCCAAGGTAAAGGAGGATATATCTGGTGTGTTTAAACTACCCCCTGTCCTGTCCACTTGAAACTTTAACCCCTCAAGCTTTCTGTCCTGCACTGTGGGTCACTGTTAGGTGATCTCACTAAAGGCTGGTCTCCACTTGCCAAGTGGAGAAAGACAGTGACACTTGAGAAGAGCCTGCTGTAAGTACGTTGCTTGCATACGTTATCTTGGAAAACCTCATGTTCTGTTCATCAATCTTTGCACCATAGGGAGGCTAAGAAATGAAACGTGCTTGGCTCCAGCTCCCAGCACTTGCATTAGGAAATTATTGTCTAGCTGCTTAGAAGTCCATCTGTTCCTGCTGGGTATTGCTGCACTGGGAGGTCTAAGCCCGGTAAGTCATACCCAGCCAAAAGACCCAGATTCACTATAGCAGAGGTGATTAGGTTTTTACATAGGAAACAGGCTGCAGGAATAGATGACTTTCTAGAGCTCTCATTTTTTTCACCCAGATAACCTACGGCACATTGAAAAGAGAGAATGCACAATTTACAAAGAATTGCTTTTTTACAGCTCATATATTTCTACAGTGAAGTGCAGCTATAGGTTTTTACACTCCGCTCTCAGGCATTAAGAAGGGAAATTGGTGCTTTTACTAGAATAGTTAATGGTATAAGTCTTTCATTAATTAGCATGTCTTCCTGAACTGGGGAAGACACAGTACTGTACTCTGGGTCTTCTTTTAGGTGAGGCAGATGAGAGCCTATGCATTATTTTGCCCACAGATGAACCACTCATCTTGGGAGACAAAGTGGAAACTAGGGAAGAACTCTCCACTGGGAATTCTTCTCCAGACTCCTCTAGTGATTTGCTGCCTGGAGTTCACTAAATGTCTTAAATTTTCTGGAAGCTGAAAGTCATAAATACACTGTAAAGTGCCATTAACCTTCAGAATCAACTGCTTAGTTTCTCCCTCGATGTGGCAGTTCCATTTCACTTGCCCTTATTGGATGACCTTCATTGATTACTGAAGATATCCCTTCCAAATATCTTCCATACAGCAACATTCTCCCTGTCCTCAGCTAGCGGTGCACACTGTGTCCCACTTCTTTACTAGAGTATGGGTATTCAAACTCTGCCTTCAGCACCTGGTAGGAGCAGGTCAGAAACAACCTCTTTCATTAGCTATCCTGTGATGTCCTTAGGCACAGTATCTAGGGTGCTTCAGCACTATGTAAAACACGGACTGGAAAATCAGCAGGTGGCACACTAAAGTGCAGAAACAGTTGATATCCGACTGCAGAGCAGAAGTCTGCCCAGGCAAGTTGTTGCTGGAAAAGTAGTGCTGAGATTGATCCTCTAATCTAGGCACTGCGTGGGCATTGATGCACTGCTCACCTGAGCTATTCATTTCCCTAGTCGATGAAAGGGCATCTTCCAGGAACTGACCAATTCCAGAATTCCCAAGTAATGATTCTCTTGGTTCTAGCTAATTTGTAAGATCAGAGTCCCAACATTTTTCCTACACCCTGTTTCTCCTTCAGAGTTTCCACTCCATATCTTTGAGGATGGGACCAAGAGTTCAAAAGGGAAGATTCTGTCTGCTATCCAGGATCTCACAAGTTCCAGAGACCTTCCAAACACAAAGGGGGCTGGGTGTAGACCTTCTCTGAGGCAGAGGTGAATAACCACTTGTTTCAGCCATCCACACCAAAGTAGCATTTTCACTTTGGGCAAACCACACACGTCTCTTTGAGTGTTGGGAAGTAGGACCTTCCCCACTAGATTGTGGTGAGAATTGAATGAGACGATGCTAGGCATTGAGGATGACAGAGGCGATTTATGAATGCTTTATAAATGGTGAAGTTGTGGCACCAACAATGTGTCATTGTTGTTATTCTTAGCAATAACTATTTTATTTATTCCTAAATGCAAGTCTTGATGAGTGTCCCCATGTAATTAATTTTTAGAGCTACAGTTGAGTGATTCTCAGCACTTTTGGAAATGCCTGAAACATTAAGACAAGAATTCTCAACCAAATGACAATAAACAGCTCAATTAACAGAAACTATGAATATTATACGTATATGGGTGGGGGTGTATGTGTCAAACATTAAGTGGGCAGATGGCATATAGATATTAAATTCTGGGCCAGTCTTGGTCTAAAAACCCATCTCCCTCATACCAAATCCTTGTTAGAATCATCCTTTCCTCAAATGTCCGTGCAAGTTCCCCAGGTACCTTCGCTTCCATCTTCAGCTTAGGAAAATTTTCCATAACACCGTTAAACATGCTGAATCTTGAAAGCGGGCAGAAGTTAATTCTCTTTTATCTGGGCCTCCAGAAAAGGGTTATTTCTTCTCTGAAGCCCACTTCTACCCGAGTCCTGCACCTGTGCCACCTTCCAGCTTTGAGTCACTTTACTCCCCTCTTGCCCTTGAAATGTTGGCAGCTACTACTCAGTTTACCCCCTCCCCAAGACCGTCTGTAAATTTTCCGGAGAGAGGGAAATTATTCCTTTTTTGGAATCTGTAATTATTTCTCATTTTTTGTATCACATATTCTGCCTCAATAGAGGGACCCCAGTTGGAGTCTTCAGTGGTCCTCACTGGCCACTGAATTCCCACACTCTGTTGTAATCATACTGCAAAGTAAACAGCATGAGTATACCAAGGTGGACCCATAGCTGGAAGAATCTAATGCTGCTTCCCAAAATACATGGGTTACTCCCCAAAAGTTATGTTTTAAGAATCTGACTCATGAACCATGTGATCTATATAAGCAGAAACATTTCCTAAGAGAAATTACCATACCATGGTTTTATTTTTCCCTGAGACACAAAGCATGAGAAATAATGTAATTTAATACAATATAATGCAAAGAATAGGCCATTACTCACATGAAACAGCACATTGCTTAGCAGCTGACAAGAATTACTAGGAAACTTCCTGCAACAGCAATCTACATGAGCAATAACTAAAGAATATAGCTCTCTCTTTCTCTCACCAGATGGTCAATACACACTATTTCAGCTACATAGGAGAATTCAGAATCACAGAAGAAGAGCATTTAATACAATCCATCATCAGTGCTTCTCAGACTTCAGTCTGCATAAGAATCACTGAAAAATCTTGTTAAAAATTCAGATCCCCACATCGCAGTGCCAGAGATGCTGGGCAGCTAAAGATTCAGGTAAAGACCAAGAAAATGCATGTTTCATGAGCACCCTGGGGAATTGGGATGCAGTTGGTCCATAGGCCATACTTTAACATTATTTCTGTACTGCAGATGAAAAAATGGAAATGCAGAAATAGAAATCAGCGTACCCAAGGTCAAAGACTCACCTATCAGCAGAGCCAGGACAAGAAATAATAATAATGTGTTAAATGTTTTATGGATGATTAGAAACAAGTCTCCTGCCTTCCATACAAGAAAGAGTTCCACCAGTAGGTTCCCTCTTCCTTCCTTACCTATCTTTCTCCATCTTGCAGATACCTTTACCGTATTAACTAAGCATCTACTATGGTTAAAATACCGAGAGTAAAATGTTTAAAGACAGAGACCTTGTCTCTTCCCTCAGGGAGCTTATAGTATAGCAGATTAACCATTTACAGAAATTAGAAAGAATATAGAATTTTAGAAAGAGAGAAAGAAATGATTTGGTTAAAGAAAGCAGTTCTTACATATCCACTCAATATTCTAGGAGTTAATGTAATAAGAATAAGGAAAGGCACTTCAAATAATCACTTATCCATCTGTTCCTTTATTCCACAAATGTGTATTGAATATTTTTTATGTGCCAAATACTATGCTAGGCATTGTGGATACAGCAAGAAGTTTCTGACTTCTTGGAGGGTAATTTCTAGTGATACAAGAAACAGATAACTAGCAATTAAACCACATAACTAAACAACATAATTACATCCTAAGAAAAGTGTTCCAAAGGAAATAAATAGGGCACTGCAACAGAGTAAGAGGAGGAAGGAGAAGAGGGTAGTTTTAATATCATGGCCAGAGAAAGCACTTTGGGGAAATGACATTTTATCTTATATCTAAAAACTGCACAGGAGGCCACCATGCAAAGAGCTGGGAATAATATCCCAGGTAAAGGGAACAACAAGTGCAAAAGCCCAGAGATGAGTGCGAGCATGTCATGTTAAAAGACCAGAAAAAAGACGAATTTGAAATTTAATTGAGGTATAGGTAGAGAAAAGGAAAATAGTACGACATGAAGTCTGAGATGTAGTCAGGAGCCAGAGATTTTGGGATCCTGTAGGCCACAGTAAGGAATTTGAATTTCATATCACATGCGATGGTGAGCCAATAAAAGTAGGGAGATTAGATTATTTAATTTGCATTTTTAAAGCTCACTGGATAATGCATGAAGAATGAATTGAAGAGGAAGATGGACATAAGGAGGAAAGCAAGAGACTACTACTGTGGTTCCACGAAGCTTCAGGCTCAAAGTATGAGAAAGACCATTAACCAGAAACAAAGAAGAGAGATATGGGTGTATGTCAGGGACAGCTGTAATCATTTTGAGTAGGTTTGACTATGTGCACACGTCCTCTTGGCAACAGAAGTAAGCACAGGCTGCTCAGCCTGGCCTTCCAAGCCATCATTCCCATGGCCCAGCCCATATCATCAGACTTTTCTTGCTACCTGGGACCAACCAAATTGGAATGTCTGCTCTTCTCCAGTTATCCTTTCTGTGTCTGGAATTCTGCTTGTGTGCACTTAATACCTTCTATCTTAGTTTGGTCCTGCCCAAACTCTCTTTCTCTAAATTTGAGATCTTTACAAATGTTTCTTCCATCGTTAAATCATTTCTCTCAATCAGATAACAATCTGTTCCTCCTTGGAAACACATTTCAATTCACATAGTTATGCTCAACATTATTACGATTTATTTTTATAACTTTCCTTCCTTATTAGACTATAAGCTGCTTAAAGAGGGAATAAAGGAATAAAGTCTTACCCATGTTTTTACCCATGGTACTTTGCATAAGGCTTCAGAACAGAGCACATGGAGTTCCATGACCTGTCCTGGATTTCACGCTACAGCATCATTTCTCAAACTCTCCCACCACCCACACACATGCTGTTTCAACTTGCAGGTCTGTAGAGCAACTGCTGTGTTAGGGCCCATGACTTCATTCTTGCTCTACCAAATAACTTGTTTGCTTTTCGATCTCTTGTCTATCCAGCAAATGCCTCTTTATCTTTCAAGACTTAGCCAAGGGTCAACCTCTTTATGAGGTATTTCACGGCACCCTCCCCGAGTGCCTCTCTTCAAGTAGAACTAACAGCTCCCCGATAAATGCTCTTTTCCACGCTGTATAAACTTAAAATATCAAGTCCTACACATACTATTTAGTAGAAAATACTTAATATCTTACAGGACATTTCTAATATATAAAAATAAGTAAATATAGAAGTATAAAAATTGTAAACTGACAATGACAAGGAGAACAATAAAGGAGACAACAGACAACAAACAACAAATTTCTAAAAGGTAGAAATGCCTGAGTTAGCAGAGCAGAGAAAGTTGAATCCCAAAATGGCTTGATCCCCAACTAATCATTTCTACATTGAAACTTACCGGTTTAAAAGCCCTGAATACACACAACACTAAAAATGACGCTAGTTTTGTGTGTGTGCTCACGTGTGCATGCATGCACCTCACTCTTAAACATGCACATGTGCACAGACAAAATACTTGCAAAAACCCTCTAACAAGGAGAAAGGGAATTCGGAAGCTATAGAGAAAGATAACAGTGGGAAATAGCTCCAAAACTATAATTAATTTTTCCAGAGGAAAAAAAATCCTATAAAAAGTAACAATCATAGAATTTCAAAAGGAGCTCTTTGAAATTACAAACATGTGAGAACAGGAATACGCACATATACTTACATGCACACATTTGAAGATAAGATTAAGACGATCTCAAGGATCTCTCACAGAAAGTAAAACAAAATGAAGAAGAAATGAAGATGTTATTATTTAAAAAGATAAGAAAATTAGGGGATCAACCTGGAAAGTTCAAATACCAGAAAGAAAGTGTAGGAAAAATGAAGGGTAGAACAATATCAAATAAATAATATACAAAACATTCTCAGAACGTATAATTTCTAGAAAGAAAGTATCCATTGAAGGCCCAGTTTACTGATTGAAAATCCTTCCTATGGCACAAAACTTTCAGAAACTCTAGAACTCTGGGATTAAAGAGAAGATCTGAAAAAGTCTCAAAGAAGAAAAACATTTGGGGTTAAATGAGGGTTAAATATTGGAGCTCTCTATATCAAGAGATAATCTGGTAAATTTTCTTTAAATCAAGAAATAGCAATATAAATATACTAACTGCATAGAAATCATTTAAAAATCAGCTGAGGCTGGGCACAGTGGCTCACGCCTGTAATCTTAGCACTCTGGGCCGCCAAGGCAGGTGGATCGTTTGAGCTCAGGAGTTCAAGACCAGCCTGAGCAAGAATGAGACCCCATCTCTACTAAAAAAAATAGAAAGAAATTAGCTGGACAACTAAAAATATATAGAAAAAATTAGCCGGGTATGGTGGTGCATGCCTGTAGTCCCAGCTACTCGGGAGGCTGAGGCAGGAGGATCGCTTGAGCCCAGGATTTTGAGGTTGCCATGAGCTATCATGACACCACGGCACTCTAGCCTGGGCAACAGAGTGAGACTCTGTCTCAAAAAAAAAAAAAAAATCAGCCGAAAGAACATGAAAAAGGTTGTCTCTAGGGAGCAGGAAAAGGGTAAAGAGAGGTAAGTAGGAAAAAAAGGAGTAACAAGCATGTTTTAGTACTCCTGCCAAAAACATTTAAATGGATCATTGATTTATGAACTGTTAAGACATTCTTCTGCTACTTTCCCCTAGATACATAAGAGGGCAACAATGTATAGAACAATGTGTTTCACTGCCTGGAGAACAGTACACTTTGCATAATGGTGATTTGTTGCTGAAAGTACCTCCAAAAAATAATGATTTTGAAGATGTTTGGGCACTTTTTATGTAGTTTAGAGCCAGCAAGTCTTTTTGGGGACACATCAATTTTTCCTTATTCAAAGACTTAAAAAATTATGCTCCTTATTCAGATCACAAATTGTGATTAGCCAAAATGTGCTCATTCATTCAGTATTGAGTAGCTACTGTGTATCGGGCAAGAACAATGGGAAACCTTTTAAGGATTTTAAACAGAGTAGTGACAGGATCACAGTTGCATTTTAGAAGATCCTGGGATTGTTGTATGGACTGGACAGGAGCAAGAATACATCATGAAGATCGATTGGAAAGCACAGCACAGTTCAACTAAGAGCTGATGGTGGACGAAACACTGCTGACGGCAGTGTCGGTGGAAATGCAGAGAAGTGTACTCGAGATGTATTTTGAAGATGATACCAATATTTTTTGGTGATTAATTGGATTTCAGCATTGATGGAAGGAAGTAGGGAGAATAATTTCCAGTTTGGGGGATGCTAAGCAACCAGGTACATGGTGTTGCTGTTAATTGAGATGGGCAACACTGATATTATTGTCCAAACATAACGATCTTATTTATGCCTCTTCCTCAGCACAACTGGGTTTTCAGTCAGCCAAAACCTATAAGTGAAGCACTTAGGAACTTCAAAGAACATCAGGCTTCATTTCTTGGCATCTTGATTTTGACCCTAATGAGAGAACACAGGAAAGTTTCTTTCTGCTTCTATTAAACAGCCCTTAACCAAATAAAGTCAGGATCTGGGGCTGGGATTTTTTGTAGTGAAAACTAAAAGCTGTTCTTTTAGTTTTATTGTTTTCTTAGGACTGTAGTAGAGTATTCTATGTCTGTCTCATTCTAATTGAGTCCCTACCAGACTGGCTGAGTGTCTCACTCTGTCTGCTTCACAGCCCCAGGAAACACCCCCACTGCTCAGGTGACACCAACCACAGTCAACCCAGGGCTCACCTCTCTGAGTAGTATGGAAAATGCATAGATTTCCTTTGGATCCTTATTTAGAAATAGTATGTTTTGTGGTCAGGAAGACAGAAAACACACAATCTGCACATGGTGGGATGGATAGAATTGGAATATTCAGTCAATTGGAACCACAGGACTCCACCAGAGCAAAAATATAGACATACCCTGCTTTGTGACTTATGGAATTGTCTTATTTGGCCAGAGAATAACTAGATATTTTGATCATACTCAGTTTCACTAATTCTTGTGAAATAGAGGCTTCAAGATGAAACTCAAAATTGAATCCAGTCTCTGTTGTGAAGACACAAATGACAAAAATGGTTGCAAAGGGACAAGAGAGTTGGACCAGAGTGACATGGGGTGAGGACCAAACACTCTGTTTTGATCCAAACTCATCGGCATTTGAGATCTTGTCCAGGAAACATCAGCCAAGCAATGAAATATGTTTTTCTTGGACTTAAAAAGAACAACAACAAAGTCTGTTTTGAAACTATTACAAGGAAGCATCTCTTATCTCCTTTATTGGAAAGAAGAAGGAGGAGGAGGAGGAGAAGGGAAAAGAGAAAAGAAAAGAAGAGGAGAGGAAAAGAGAAGAGAAGGGAAGAGAAGAGAAAAAGAAAGAGAACCATCGGCTTCCTGTGGGATGAATTGATACTTCAGCACAAAGCCAGAAACCCAGATGTGGATTCAGGATGGTCTCATTCTTTCCACTACAAGCATTAAAATGCCATTTACCCACCAGGACCTTTTCACCTTCTCCATCATACTTTCCTGGACCAAAATAAGGAAATTATTAGTATTTTCTTTCTCAATTTCATGTAAATAAGACATTTTTCCTCTCAGCTTGTGCATACATGAGAGAGAGAGAGAGAGAGTGTGTATGTGTCTGTCCCAGTGGGCTTATATGGCAAAGAGATTTCTAGGGACTGCCGAAGGGGTCATGAGAGAATGAAATAGAATATTTTTCTTATGAGGAAAGGTTTCTGAGGTTGAATAAATGACAGTCCTTCCCAATAGTCATACTTATATTTAGCATAGTTTAACAATATAACAAGGCAGAACATACACATCACTGAAACCTCAATATTCTTTAACATTTTCTTATCATTTTCCCAATTTTTAAAAATATGACAGTGTGCAGGCTACTATCATATTTTGTTCTTTGGGAACCATGAATAACTCAATAACCACCAAGTATAATCTATCTGGGTTAATTTTTTTAAAATATACATTTTTTCTGTCTAGATGATGCCCATGAAAATATCCTAACTATCTTTTAAAGTAATTTAAAGTCTATTATAGTCTTCAAATTTGACATTAAAAAATAGGTTAGGCACATTTCATCTACATAAACATTTTCTTAACATTGATGATGCTGCTTCTGAGTATTTCCTCAGCAGTCTCCAGGCATATGTCAAAGAAAACTCATTTATTTCAATTCCCAAGAAATGACAAAAACTTCCTTTCAGACTTTGAGAAATATGGCATTTGGATGTGCAAATTGCATTTCCATCTGTAAAATGGAATATGCCTGAACATTAGTTGTCTATGAAATGGGTCTATAAATAAGGAAGTGCCTTTCAATATAGTTTTCTTTGTTAAAGTTTCTCACTCTTTTGGGTCACAGGCCGATGTTCACTATAGACTTGTTGGAATTTCTCCTGGGATAAGGGAGCATGTTCTCATTTCAACAGTGCCTCAGGACCTGTGTTGAGAAACACTGGGTTCATAGGTCTTCCGAGGATACTTAGGTATCAATATTCGGAGAGCAGCAATTCCCACAGAGCCAGCCCTCCTGCCAACATATGTAAGGGCTCTACTGATATCTCTTCTGGGCCACTTTGTTTATACTCATGAGTTCTCAAGTCTCTCAAAAGTTGAGACTGATTATCAGGCAAATTTTGCAGTATTGAAAATTTCTCTTTCGGTCTCTCTTTTGTTTTCATTGTCTGTATCTCTGTTCTGGGGCTGACTCCAGGGAACACCAGTAACCTTGGGCTGGTTTGGGCTGCCCAGAGTCTTGTCTCATATCCTTCCTGCCTCCCCAAATCAGATAATTAATATCCCTCAGGAGCTAGCCCAAATCAAGACCCACAAAATCAGTCTGAACAATTAACATAAGTCATGTTATTAATGATTGACAATGGAATAATGGGCCATATTAACATGAGGGTGTTTCCCAGAACCCCAAATGAGTCCATTCTGTTGGCTACCATTCTGTCCATCATAATCAAAGCCCCCTAGAACATGAATGTAAGAGAATAGCTTAAATGCCAATATTTTTCCTTTCCTGTGTCCATGGCAGACAATTATAATTAACGGACTACCCTTTCCTAAGGAATAGATAAAGCCTCAAAATCCCTTGCAGCACCTTACTCCAGGTAGCCAATACCAATTTATCTTAGTTATCTACTGTTATGTTACAAATTACTGTAAAATTTAGTAACCTAAAACAACAAATATTTATCATCTCATAATTTTAGTAGGTCAGCAACTGTCACTTCCACTTTCTCCGTGCAATATTGATTGACTCTCCATATAATTTCACTATTCGGTAGCTCCACTCAGGCAGGCTGATACAGAGTCCATTTAAAGAACATAGTCACAACTGAGTTGCTGTATCTGATAGGCAGGGGGCCGGCAAAATTGGCCCCCGACATTCTCCTAGTCATGCAAGACCTCTGGTGGTCCACGTACAAATAAACAAGTTCTTCCCACCAAAAACAATTTCAGAGTGTGTGTACCAACAATGAAGCAAAAGACATTTAATTCAGGACACATATTTGACACAAAAGGCAAATAATTTTTGGAGAGTTGACATGTCTTTTAATTTTACTTATTATTTCATATTGATAATCAAAAATCCATTAAACTTTTCATTTTATATTAGTTTGGAGAAATAATAAAGCACCTTTCTACTGCTATTTCTTATAACAAATCTAACTCATAGAGCACACAGCCATATTTATCAAACCTAAATGGGCACTGGCTCTTATTGTACCTCTTAAATAAGGTACTCTTTTACCATGCCTTTTCTAAAACCCAGGTCACCAAAGTATAGCTAAATTGTTTAGATGCTGGTGAACCACTGTGAAAGCACAAATCCTACATTAGAATAGCAAGAAGGAAAGGTTGCTATCAGAATTGGGCCAGTGCCAGTACGGATTGTTCTCTCCTTCCTCTTCCTGTTCCTCTTCCTCTTTGTCTCTCTCTCTCTCTCTCTTTCTCTCCCTCTTAAGGCTCATAATGAATGAGATTTTTATGGAGGAATAAAGTGGTAACTCTGAAGGAGATAATAAAGGTATAAGGTCCATGTGATTTCTAAGTCACAAATAGTAAGCTTAAATTTTACCTATTAAACATTATACAATCAATTAAGCCATAAGGGCTACGTATTCCCCCATGAAAATAGAAAATAATTATTCTGAAACATCTAGATTAAAAAACATGTTCATCTGAAATATTGAGGTAATAAGCCACATATTTTGGTCCCTTTCAAGAACACATACACGGAATATGACTTACGCCATGGTGTTGGTTGATCTGAACTTCATGACTGGCATGAAGACTCTGAGTTTTGTCAAGGTTAATATAAATGCTTTAGTGATGGTCAATCTAGTTATTTCCCCAAACTGGATAAACCCACTCTTTACACTAACAACTATTCCACATAATATCTACTATCCCTAAGTAATGATGAATTCCTGTATTCTAAAATTAGTAGATTGATTAAATAGTCCTGGTAGATAGAAGGAGGAGAAAATCGAGAAAGGAAAGTAATTAAAATGTCGTGAACATCTCCTCTGTGAAAATCATGAGGAAGGAGCTTCATATTCGTGATCCCATTTAACCGTTACAGTACCACTACAGGAAAGGAATTATAATTCCAGTTTTATAGATGCCAGAAATAAGGCTTGGGAAGCTACATAATTTGTCCCAAAATATACAAATAATGAATGTCAGAACTTTAATTAGATCTGTTTGATTCTAAAGTCCTTATACATACCACATCTTCCTGCCTCTCACTTCCTCTGTGTCACATCCTCTCCTTGTTGGTTAAATTCAGCTTGTTAGTATAGGACCAAAGGAAATAGATTTCACTATGTTGCTACAAAGCATAGTGAGATACAGGCAAAAAGTTTTGTACAGATCATTTCAACTCACAATGGATTAACAAAAATTCATACATACAATTACCATGATGACAAAATTTTTATTTTTTAGGCCACCTGTCAAACTGAATATATCTCAGAAAATGGAGAAAACAACACTTGGAAACTAGTTCTCCAAATATTGAATAGTTGACTATAAATCAAAGAAATATTAATAGGACATAACAAAAAGTGAAATAACTTTAAGACGTTTTTGGTGCTTTCCAAAAGATCCTAAATGTTGCTTAGATATAGGGTGATCACTTCTATTGGTGAAGAGGCTAATAGATCACCTAACCAAGAACATAGCAAAGAAAGGAAAATGTCAGCTTCAAATCTATTCAAAATTGTAGCTTTTTATTCTAGGTAATCAGTAGGCTGGACAGCCTTCAAAATAGTTTAGGCCAGGGGTTGGCAAACTTTTCCTGTAAAGAACCAAATAGTAAATACTTGTGGGCTGTAATTCCTCTATTGCAACTACTCAGCTCTGGCATTGTAGCATGAGGGCAGACATAAAGAATACATAAACAAATGAAAGCAGCTGTGTTCCAATAAAACTTTATTTACAAAATGTAAGTAGTAGGCCAGATTTGGCCACAGATTATAGTTTGCTGACCTCTGGGTTAGGCTACACTTTTTGCCTAGAGTGGGAGTGGAGGAGGCTTGCTTGAGTTAAGGTCATTTGCAAGACAATAGGTTATTGATGAGAAGAGAAGGAGACAGGAGCTAGAAAGAAGACCATAGCATTATAGGGATGCTAAAGTCAATAGGAAGGAAAGCTGAAGGGAACTATATAAATCTTATTTGGACTAAGGTAAGAAAAAGGTGACCCTTCTAATTTCAGGAATTCTTTCTCCCCGTTGGCAAATTGAAAAGCTAAAGTAGACCAATGGGTTTGAGAACCCTTTTCTTCATATGAAGTCTTATGGAGTCCCAGTATGTAAAACAAATTAAGCCACTGTCATTCTGATTAAAGCTGAAATGGGGGAGCCTCACCTCACAAGACTGATCCTGAGTCAACTAAAATTCCCACAGCTCAAGAAAGCAGGACTTCACAGAGTATAGGTTGAAAACCATTATGGTAAACAAATATGAAGGCTCTTTCTAATTCTGACATTCTATGATTATGTGATTCAACTTATCTTTGTTCCTGCTCTTAAGATATATCTACATAGTGCTACCAATATTCCCATTTTAAGATGTAATTATCTATTGAGGTCATCTTTAGAGCAAATATATGTCAATCACTAGATTTCCCAAAGAGCAACCCAGTTAGTTTGATTTAACATGATGTTGCTATGTATCTGTGTACAACAAATTGATGATCATATTTGGTCAATTGTTCAAACAATTTGCATAAAAATTTTAAATAACACAATCCAGTAGTACTAGTGTTAGTGTGCATGTGAACTGATTAAATTTCAGATTTGACCCAGTTTTGCTTTTGTCTTTCTCTGCTTCACTACCATAACAAAATACCATAGAGGGGTGGCTTAAATAAGAAAAATTTATCTTCCTACAGTTCTGGAGGCTGGAAGTCCAAGATCAAGGTGCTAGTATAAATGATCTAGTGAGGGATCTTTTCCTGGATTGTAGATGGCTGCCTTTTCACTGTGTCCTTGTGTGGCAGGAGAAAGAGAGAGAGAATGAGCTCTCTGATAGCTCTTCTTATAAGGCCAATAAGTCTGTTATGAAGGCCCCACCCTCATGACCTCATCTAAACCTCATAACCTCCCAAAGGCCCCATCTCCAAATACCATCACGTTAGGAGTAAGGGATTCAACATGTGAATTTCTGGGGGGACACAACTGAATCCATAGCAGATCTCACAGAGAAGGACCTGGAAAAAAACAAACATCATTTTCAACAGTTGGTGTTGAGGAGAGTGATATTTGCTTTCCTGACAAATGTCTTTAGACACCAGCAAACAAAAATTACCTTTTGCTTACCTCTATCTAGTTTACCTCAAATTAAAACAATTTTGTCATCTTTTGTTATTTTTAACTTATCAAATTCCATCCTTCCAGTCAGACTTTTTATGATGAACAATTTTTAGATAACATTGCTTGAGTGGCTAAAATAAAAATTAGATATTAGAAATGTTGCTGTTATGCTTGAAATGGACATGTTAATAGAAAGCATTACCTTCAAGTTTTGAAATTTTAAAATTAATATTTTTAATTAATAATAATTGTATACATTTAAGAAATACAATGTGATGTTTTGATATATGTATACAATGTAGAATACTTAAGGTGGATATGTTAATTAGTTTGATTTAATCTTTAAAATTTTTCCAATTGATTAAATACTGGAAGACCTAGTGAATTGTTTTCCCTTCAAACACTACAGATTTGAGTCCTGGCTCTACTAGTCTGCTTCAAGCAACAAGTATCTTGATTATGAAGGTGTTCTCAGAAGCTACCCTTATAAATTACTGGAAATTGAGTTACTTCTGTGAGATTAGCCAACAGACTGACTGCAGGTTTTATATGAGGGAAACACTACCTGGGTAGTAATTGAGTTTGAGTTTTCATCAGAGGTGAAAATTGTCCTGCTGATATGTTATCTTTGGCAAATGCCTTGCTCCACTTTCTAGCACAGCACAGGGTACCAAAAAGGCATTCAGTATAAGCTTTCCAGTGTTTTATTGCCAGGAAGCATTCTCTGATCTGAGACTCACGACCACTTGGGAAGATAATACACAGAAACACTGGAGGAGTTGTTATAGCAATTATCTTTTGTGAATAGAATAAGTTTGCTCCTCCAATGATAGTTCTAGTTGTTTTTCAAAAAAAAAAAAAAAAAACAAGACATAGGCCATTTTTAACCACATTTTGTCATAAACAGCTGTGTCACTTTCCGTACAAGTTCCTTTTATTTTTCACTACTGTAACACCAACAATAAAGTTTTCTTCTCCTTCTTTTATAACCTCACAATACATATTGCATAGTCACTGCAATTATTCCGAGAGGCAGCATGGTCTTGCATTTTATTGTCCACCTGAGGACACTATGTTTCCTATTAGTGGTAGCGAACTTGATGCCATTATGTATAATTTCTTCCAGATGAGCTCTAGCACTTAACTTTCTGCTTCAAAGTACTGAGTTATGCTTAAAGTAAGCCTGGTATCTACAGAGAGATTTCCCAGAGCAGAGAATTCAAGTCTAATTAAACATATTGCTTCCCCATCAATGTTTTCTCTGAGTTCAAATGATTTCTTAGGAAGTGGACAGGTATCAAATCAGACTTGTAAATAATTTCGAGGTTTTAGGTGGACGTTGGAAAAGATGGTAGCTTACTGAAACATAATAGCATGAGCGAATTAAAAATAATTTATAGAATAATAATGTTTTTAAAGTTGCAATTTAGAGCTTTTTGTTTCAGTCTGCTCTTTCATAATTGCACTCTCATAATCCTTCTGGGGTTTTTCCTCCTATGTCAAACACAGAAATATGAACTTAAAAGAGAATTTTTGGAATTAAGTGTCACAGTTCACCAAGTACCTACTGTGTGCCAATGTGTTAGACAAGTTATATAGTTTATTTCTAGTCCTCACAACCTCAAGAAAGAAAGTATTACAGATATACAATCCCTTATTCAAAACCCTTGAAGGCACATATGTTTCAGAATTCAGAATTGTTTATATTTTAAAAGATGATAAGGTGCATATACTGCATGCTCTGTAATCAAGTAGGGCCTGGCACAGCATTTTGGAGGCAAATAAAATGATATTTGCAGTGAAACATATGAGTCATCATACAAAGTGGGATTTTTGAAAAGTCACCAAAATTGGCTTCATGGAACGTTTTATCACCAAAAAAATCTTGCCATACTTTGGGGAAGGAAATGCAGAACAAAACAGAGGTCAGACGGTGGGGGAGGAGCATGATAGAAAAAACAAATAGGAACATAAGTTGAGTGGAGAAAGGTAACTCTAACACGGGCTGCCCAGAGGTAGGCAGAGAGACAATGAAAACAGTCATCACAGGAGAGGGGCTGTGGCTGAGGGAGCAGAGGAGATATTGTGCCGAGGCTCCATGTGCTCAAGTGAGAAAGATTAGACCTCGTGGGCTCTGTACAGACTGCAGGATGGCACAAACCTGCCCACTGCACCAAAATGGTCAGTTGCTGTAGCTTCTCGATATTTATTAAAATATATTTAAACAATGCCTACCATGTGCCAAGCACTAGGGATAAAGTAATGAAAAAGATGTGCATGTCTTATACTTCTGGCCCCAGTACTTATTAGCTGTGTGACTTTAGCAAAATTATTCAACCACTCTATGCTGTAGTCAGTTCATTTGTAAAATAACGATAATATTTACTTCATAGATATTAAGTGGTGATAATTAAATGTAAAGAATTTAACACAGTGCCTAGCACAAAAATGATACAATATTAGTCAACATTATTACCAGAATTTTATTCCTGGGGACCATCAGCTTCTCCAACCAAGGGAAAACTGTCTACATTCTGAGAGTATTTGCAGATAACAAATTAGAATACAAAGTACCAAGTTCTGGTCAAATATAATTGCTATTCAATCAGCAATCCAGGTGAGCTCACTAGTTTGGCTCCAACCCTAACTTATTGTGCTAACCTGGATGAGTCATTTAATAACACCTTCTTTCCTCTCTGTGAATTGACCCCTGCTCTTTAACTCAAGGGTATTGGAGGAGGCTTTGGGGATAAATAAAGGAAAAATCATTGCTTCAGTTAATATACTGCTCCAAAAAGAACTCTCTTGAACTCATTGATTGGAAGCTAGGAAAGGAACATACTAAGACAAGCTTCTCTTGAATGCTTATGCCAGAATGGGTAGAGTCTGTATGGGTGACCAGTATAAGCAGAATGATTCTGAATGAAGATTTCTTTTCTCAATCTTGCAGTTAATATACTCATTCAAAAATTCTTTGCTTATTTAAATACAACTGTTATTTTCTTCCAAGTCAAAAAATTGAGACTTGTCAAGAGAACAGATCTACTTCAGTTGCTTTTGCAATGCTGGTTAATAATCCAAAAGATAGTCATTTGTTTCTGGAAACTGTCAGCTGCTTGGGGATCACCAATAATATGTTTTACTGGCAATCAGTTTCACTAAGAACCACCTATTGTGCTCTGCCTACCTATGTGATAGGGTCGTGCAAAGGTAGAGTCAAGACCTAGGGTATATCCAATGCCTTGAGGGCACAACTGGGAAAGCAGTTGATAGAAAATAATTAATTGGGGGGACACTATTTATATATTTGCTATAAATGAGATGTGGAGAATCTATATTTAAACCTCAAGCAGAAAGCTGCTTGCTATCTTGAATATAAGAAATGTACATGAAAACGTTTGGATCGTGTAACTATGGTGCCCTATTATCTATGAGATAGTTCCTGAAGTTTTGAGGCAGTAACCAAGGGGCACAAAATGTTCTCTTTTGCTTGGAATGGAAAACTAAGGTCATGAGACAGTAGCTTAGTGAATAGACCTAACATCTCCCCTCCAAATATAGACACCCTCTGTCTGAATTTCCTCATCCTAAAGTCAATCTTCAGTCTTATCCCCAACCCTGCTGTGACTCCTTTTTCATTCTTTGTATTAATGTTCCCTTTGCATGAAACTCTTTTCCATTCTCCCTTCTCCTGATCTCCTGGTTAACTCTTACTTCCTGTCTTGGATTATTTGTCACTGGGGGAAGGCTTCATTGACCAACCAAGTCTTGGTTAAGTGCCCCTCTTTTGTGCTCACACAGCGATTCTCCCTCTGCGTGGTAAAAGTTCCTCCCCTTGTCTGTCTCTTCCACTTGACAGCAGGCAGATTGAAGACAGAGAGGTTTTGTCATATTTACTGTTGAACTCACAGAGCCTAACACAGTGCTAGTCACATAGCAGACGCTTAGAAAACATCTATGGGATGGTGGCTGAATAAATAAATGAGAATACTTGGATAAAATAAATCAAAGCACTGATAATTTTCTAGTTCATGGTACAGATGCCTACATCAACACAACAAAAATTTAGTATGCACAGCTTAGGAATATATGCTCAGGGTTGTTATAGCTATTCAGAGACCTGGCAGCTCTAGATCATCATGAAGTTCTAATTCTAATTCAGAGTTTAAATAAAGTTATAGTTATAAGTTCAGTGATAGAAAAACATCTCTTGGCAGCTTATTGGTGGTTTTGTTGATGAGAAAGAACAGAATAAGAAACGGAAATCTTATTAAGTTTGAAAGTATTTTTAGCTGGAGAACATTGGCATTAGACTGTCAGAAAACCAAATGGAAGGAAATTGTGATGAACAGTAAATATGTTAGTGAAAATGGTCAAGTGGGATCATGATTCAAAGAATTACTTACTATTTCTACCACATCACATCCCGGTTGCCCAGCAACTGCTCTATGGGAGTTGCACAGCATGATGACATATTAGATCCTAATCTCAGAAGTGGACTGACAAGCCGAAACCATTAAGTCTTGCAGTCTGGCTTGCATTAGCTCTGTTACCTTATTAAATTGTGAATAAGTCTCATCCTCTGCCTACACAAAGGGTAAAGTCTATCAGAAGAGCACACGATTGCTGTAGGTGCCCTTGGATGTCTTTAGGATTGTGAAATTCGATATGTATAATATACCATTGGATTACCTGTGCCATCCCAGACCCTTTCCACTGCACTCGTTGGTATACCAGTGATGGAAGGTGACACCCAGGTTGGCTCCAGCAGAAGGAGGAAGAAGAAGACATATGGTTTCCATGCCATTTGAGTCTTATCTTCTTTCTGACCTCTTACTTTTATTGCCCACTCCCAAATAAAAGGAAAACAGCAAACTGTAAAACTAACATTTTTATTAACATTTTTTGTTAATCAATAGGAGAAAAGAACACCTTAATAGAAAATAAACAAAAAGGAATTAACAAATTCATATACAAAATGAACAAATTAGTAAATGAATGAATAAAATCAAGTTAACATTTGCTAAAGATTACCATATGCCACACATTCTTAAGTTATTCTTGGGTTAATACAATGATTACTCATAAGACTTAATTTTATGAGATAGGTACTATTAATATCATCCCTAATTTTTAGGTAAGGAAACTAAAGCACAGAAAGTTTAAGTAACTTGCTACCAGTCAAATATCTAGTAAGTGCAAATATCTGGATTCAAACCAGGGTGGCTGACTCCAAATCCACACTCTAAACCGTAGAGCTATGCTGTCTTTAAAGAAGAAATGAAAAAGCTAATAAGTATATCAAAAATGCTATCACTAGTAATCAAAGAATAACAAATAAAACCAAAGGTAATCTATTATCACACCAATTTAGCTGTGATTTCAAACAATGATAAAATTCTGTACAGTGTTTGTATAGCGTTTAATGTAGGAAATTACTAATGCACTTCCAAGTTTTTGTTTAGTTGTTATCACTATGTAATGACAAAAGGTTAGGAGTGTGATAGTGATTCTCCATATTACGCACCTATGCATACACTTTTAGTGAAGAATAGGCAGTTTTTGTAATTTTTTCTTATATCCTACGTTATGTTTTTTGGTTATGTTCATTAAAAGTAATGTTATGTCTGTTTAAACCACAAAAAAAGGACCTGTAAAAAATTCAATGTAGACAAAATAAAGTGAAATGGACACTTTCAAAAACTGCCAGTGGGAATATTAATTAATATAAACTTTCTAGACTAAAACTAGGTTATGCATTAGGAGCCTTTGAAAAACTTGTATCTTTTGACCCACTCTAAGAAATACCTCCTATAGAAATAATCAGAATTTCAGGCAATGTTAAACATTAAATTATATTCACTAAAGCATCATTTAGCATTGTAAAAATTTGGAAGTAATCTAAAGTCCAAAATTAGGGGACTGCTTTGTAACTATTGAAGAATATCCACAGAATTAATAATGGCATGGAAAAATTCATTGTGTGAGTGACCCCAATATTATATATCCCCCCCAAACACAAACAACCATTTTTTTCAGAGAGAGAGATAGAAAGGAGAGAACAAGAGAAGATAGGGGAATAAAGAAGGAGTCTATGAATTATATAAACCATTAGCAGTACTTTGTTTTAGATGATATAATAATAGTTTATATCTTTTATTTTTAACTTTTTTGTTTCTGAAATTTTTTATGAGCACTTATTCTTCTTAATGCAAAAGTATTAAAAAAATAACTAAAATCTGTGCTATCTTGTAATAATTCTCTTTGAAATTGACATAGATGATCAGAAAGCAAAATAAATGTCTCCAACCTTTTAAAGTATAGGTGAGAATATTATGAATACCTCTATTAAAAAAAAAAAATCTTTAGAGCAACACGGTCCTTTATAGTTTACAAAGTGCTTTCCCAGAAAACATAAAGCTCATTTGATTCTGAAACAACCTTTGAGTAGGCAAGTCCTAATATTAAAACTTAAGAAAAGGAGAAGACTTCACTGTTACAGGTGTGAGGGCAGGTTCATCTTCTCTACACCCCATCTGAACTAAGCAGACGGGAAGTTTGCTTGGCTGGGAACACATAATGGAGTTAAGGCCCAGACCTAAGACCAAGCTCCTTTGATTCTAAATCTGGCACAATTTTTATTAAACAATAGAATAATCATATGGTCATTTTGTAAGGGACAAGGCATAGAGAGGGAGCATTTCCATTTTTCTGAGCTCCTGCTATAGGCGGATGTAGCAAAGCATCATGGTGCATATAGGCTTTCAAGTAGACTAGACCCAGAATTCTATCCATAGCCATAGGTTTGCTACATGACCTTTGCAAGTTACTTAAATTTTCTAAGCCTTAGTCTTTGTGTCTGTAAAACAAGAATAGTAATGCTCCCATCTATAATGCTGTTATAAAGATTAAATCAGATATGTAATATGTGCTTGTGTTACCTGAAATTGTGCACAGGAGCTGTTGCTTGGTCTCCCCTAACCCCAACCCCACCTGCTGCCCCATTAATGCACAGCCACAGCTTTGGTTCAAGCCTATCTTCCTTTTATATTAAAAAGGACACTGAGTTAAGCACTGTCCTGCAAAGAAGTAAAATAGAACACAATGGGTATAAATCTTAAAAATGCTCACTTTCCCTGGATATCTTCTTATAACTTTATACATTTGCTGAAAAAGTATTCAAGCCAATATAACCCATCAAGCCTTTTTTGAGGCTAAAAATAAGAAGCTACTTGGATAATGTATCATTCAGTCATATACTCAGCTTAGAGAATCTTAACTAAGCAAAATGCAATTTTGACTGCATGTGACCAAGGTCTTCTTAAATCTTTCATTTTTATTATCTTCTCTTTAAACATGGAACATATGGCTTAAAGATACACAACAGGAAAATGCACATACATTTTATCTTGTCACTCAGAGGGCTTTATCCTAAGTCTAAAAGCTTTTGGCTAAAATGTAAAGCACTAGAGACGCATTTTGAATAGCAAGAGAAATTGAAAGAATTTCAACTCATCCAGTGTCTGGCAGGAGGTGTCTTTTTGAACTGATTTTTCAAATGCATATAAGTCACGAAGCTTTCAGATTCTAACCTTTCCAATAAAGTGTTAGCAAACCTCAAAGAAATGAGAAGATTTTGAAAAATCTTAAGTCATTTAGATTCTCACTCTGGAAGAGGACAGTCTGGAGACCTTGATAGCAATCTTAATGGAATGGAGGTTCCCAAATGAATTTTGGATATAAGGCCGATTCTTAACTACTTGTATGAATACAGAAAAGTGACCAAGGAAAGGTCTCATTTGAATAACCCCATGCCATAAAACTCTTGTCAGCAAGTTCCAAAATTGGGGTTTTTGGTTTCCTCTTCTATTCCCACATCTGCTAGCCTTGTAGTGGGAATTCTTGAATGAGAGATTTATGTCCAATAACTGTAAGGAGAGGCCAAGTGGTGATCCATATCTCAAAAGAACCAATCCTTTAACAGCCAGATGCCACTAAATCAGGGTACCTGTGGTCAGCATGGCTGGACAAAGCCCTTTGGTGCCCCACCCTAGTTCATTCAGACTAGGAAGATTCTAAATCATATGATTAACCCTGGTAAAGATCCAAAAACTCTCATTTTATCCTTTGTGATTACTTTATTCCCTTTCATTTAAGATACCTAATATTAAATGATAAACAGATACGTTTTCTCATTCATTTTGTTGTTGTCTTTGCTTTTCTGGTAACCTGAGCATAAATTTAGCCTACATGTTAGATTATCTAGCTCTGAAAAAAAAAAAACAATTATTTTTCAAAAACTCCAATAGTGCTAAACTATTTGTGTTCTAGAGAAATATATTGTTTTGATTTATGAACAATTAGTTGTTATTTGCTTGCTCTTCTTTTTTTCATTGTTCACATCTCAATTAAAGTATTGAATAGTATTGCTATGAAATTATATTACATATTTTATATAAAAGCATATAAAATATAGAATATTTTCCTACTCCATTTTGTGCTGTTATAACAGAATACCTAAGACTGGATAATTTAAAACAAGAGAAATTTATTAGCTCAGACTTCTGGAGGCTGAGAAGTCCAATATTAAGGTGCTGGCATCTGGCAAGGGCCTTCTTGCTGCATCATCACATGGCAGAAGACAAGAGGATGAGACAGAGTAAGGGGCTGAACTTCCCCTTTTATAATGTCACCAATCCCATCTGCAAAGCTGGAGCCCTCTTGGCCTAATCACCTCTGAAAGATTCCACCTCTTACTACTGTTACAACAGCAATTAAATTTCAACATAAGTTTTGGAGAAGACAAACATTCAAACCATAGCAAGTAGTATACAAAATGATGGATTTTATAGTGTGCTCCCTGTTTATATGTCTATATTCCCTGAAGGCAGACATGCTATTTCTTTCTTTCTTGTAGCTTCTTTGCCTATAACAGTGCCTGGTACACAGCAGGCATTCAATCTATGTCTGATAAATGACCTGACAAATTCTCAGCAATGTAAATTGATTTTTTCTCCTTTTGGTGTTATTGGTTCTATCTCTTGCATAATGAAAAGGAGAGTTTTGAAAACTTCCATGATTGCTATAGTCAGACAATGGTAGAGACAGAATCAGATCCCAGATGACCTTTCTAATGCCCTGAAAGTGTCCTTTCCACTACATCACCCAGTGTCCTAGGAACCATCTGCCTTAACTTTGTGGTGGCCAAGTTAAACAAGTAACTGCACTAGTTGCAAACAATACAACAGATCTCTGAGATGTATGTATGTTGGGAATAGCTATAAAAGAACTGCCTTCCACAAACTTAGGTACCAAAATTACTCACGATCACTCGTAAATATGGATATAAATGTTTGATTGTCAAATCAAATAGTGTTAATTCCTAAAGATAGAAAAATTACTTTTTCGTCTAGGAAAACTCTTCTCGCTTTTTCTGGGCTCTCAGCCAGTTTCTGGCTGAAAAATCTTGTGCTCTTCAGTGAGTCTAAAAATTTGAAGTGGAGGAAGATGAAAAGGAAACCAGAATTTCTTGCTGGCTACTTCTTTTTTCTAAACCTCGTATCTCCCCTGAAACAATGCTTAAATAGGGGGAGGACATAGTAAAGAAAGGGTAACAAGAGAATGCAGGAAGAAAAAGAAATAAAATTTATATCTCAAAAAATTTATTCAGCCATAAATATATATGATATATGTACAAATCAGGAAAAAATAACACTACAGCAGGAACATAAATAAAAAATTCTCAAAATAAGAAATAAAAATATAAAATACAACTCATTTCAATTTTAAAAATAATCAACTTTAATAACAATTAAATAAATATAAATTAAATCATTTTCTATCATACTTGCAGATTAAAAAGTTTGATCACATCCTATATTATAGAGAGCACGAGGACACTCCTGTTAGCAGACTGCTCAAGGAAATTGGAAATATGTTTGAAAAGCCTTCAAAATTTGCATATGTTTTGACCCAGAAACTCCATTTCTATGAATTTATCCATTGAAAATAATCATACAAATTTGCAAAAATTGTATGGAGATGTTTATTATGAAAACTAAATGCCCAGAAATAGAAAACTGGTTTTCAATTTGGACTGCAGCATGTAATGACATCTTTTGCAACTGTTAGAAGTGAGGCGGATAAAAAAGATTGATAAAATAGTGTTAGATTCTACCTTTGAATATTTATATACATATAAAAAGTTTGAAGTGCCATATAATATGAATGGTGGCTATTTCTTGAAATTCATTTTAGAGATAGTTTTATGTTCTTCTTTAATTTTTAAATTTTGTTTTATTTTTAATAATTTCTTAGTAAATATTATTTTTATAATTAGATACTCATTAAACATTATAGTTATTTTCATTTTAGACAGAGAGGGAAGGAAAGAGAAGATGAAAGGAGAGAAGGAAAGTTACCTTTTCTGGTAAAACTGGGGTGACATTGCCTAATCGAAAGTTTTGGCAGAAGAGTGCTAACGGAGAGGAAGGGATAAAATCAGCATAAATGACAAACTCCTCAAAGGCACTTTGCTTTTTATTTATTTATTTTTTGTTTTTTTAAATAACATCTTTAATTAAAGTTTTTGCAAAGGTAAAATATTAAACTTAAAATAAGTCTTAGTACATCAAAATACTAAGTTCTCTAATTGTATTCCAAAATGGTCTTTAAAACATAATATGCCATATAAGCACTTTTTAATTCCCTTGAAGTTCTTCTCCATGTCTAAGGGTCTACTGGCCAGGTGGGAAAACATCATAAATATATCACTTCCACCTCGGACACCCTGTTACCAATTTTTCTGGTCTTTCTTCTTCAGAGAATCACACAGGGGCCCAACCTCAGCTCCCTATATAAACTTAAATTCATAATTCCCCAAAATGCATATTGTTTCTCTCCATGATCCCTGCTCCAAGTTCATATCTCTCTTACCTGTCAAAATGAATACATTTTCATCTCTGTTAAATAGCAATTGATGCCAATGGGCTAATGTATTAACTATGACTCAACAAAATTTTTGAGCAAATATTTTCTTATAAGGGAACAGGTCAGGTGCTTTGAGAAAAACACAAAGAAATAGCAAGTATGGTTCTATATTCAGACTTGGGAGACTATAAATAAAATAGAAACAACGAAACAATGCTAGAGATTAAAAAAAAGCTAACAGCAGCAATGCAACGTAGCGTAGGTAGCACTACGTGTTTAAGGAATCTATGGTATCAGAGGAGTTGGAGATTTAGAGGTCATAAGACATGAGTTTGAGACCCAGATCTGCCACTTCCTTGATCAGTTACAGTCTTGTAATTCCTCTGGGTCTCAGTTTCCTCATCAATAAATTGGACGCTATAACATTAATAGCTTCTTCACAGGATTCAAAGAGATCAGATGTTTATAAAATATTGTATCCATAAATGTATAGCTATGATTAATGCCCTTCAAGACACTCATTTACATTATTATTCCCTGTGTGATAGGCTGGGTAGTCTATTTTGGTCTATGTTAGATCAATTCTGTTCACTTCTCTTTGCCCTGGGAAGAGTACCTGGCATAAAATCAGGCAGGAACAAGACACTTGAGTCACAGAAGCAGGCACACATCTAGGCAGAATGTCAGATACTGTCACTGGCCCCTGAATGATAACCAGTCATTTCTCTTGAGTGATCAAGAATATCAGACTAAAGATTTTATTTAAGTGATACTGATATGGCAAAACTATGTGAAACTTATTTTTAAAATATTCTCTTTAAAACATGGTTTCCAAGTACCAAGAAGTTTTCAGAAGTCACAAAGAAGGTACAAGAGCACGATTCCGATTTTATTTCTGTCTCAATCTAAATGAGCAATTGTCAGACCGAAAAGGAAGATTTCAAATGATCTTAAGGGCTTGCCTCTTCTCATGTACTTTCCACTTAATTGGACTTTGGCTTTAAAAAGGCTCTGAAGTTCAAAACTTGTCATAGAAGAGGGCCTGATTCCTTCAAAAATGTCAAACCTCTCTGATAGTATATTGTGATGGTAGATAAACTATTAATCTCTATGAGATAATGGAGAATGGGAGCATTGCCAGACGGGTAGAGATTGACAAATAATAAATACTTTAACTTTAAAGAGAAAAAATAGCAAACTTCTGCAAATTATAGATTGTGTGAGTTCATAATTGAACCATAGCAGAATCCTGGAATTGCTTATGTATTAAGTGATTTATGAACCTTTAGAACATAATCATATGACCATTGGCTAATTAAAAGTAAGTCACATTGTGAATGTGGAAAAGTTTGTAGACATATCATATAAGTATGTTAGAATGAGTAATATCATGCTTTCTGTGTATTTAGCATTTGCTGATTTCCAAGGCACTTCACAGAATTTCTTGAATTCTCATAACTAACAGTTCTATGTTCCATATTCATACAAGAGGAAACAGTCAAAAAATGGTTAAGGATTGCAAGAGAACAAAGCTAGTGAATGGAATATCCAAAATGTTAACCGGAACTTGTGATTGTTGATCCAGGGTCCTGGCCACAACAATCACATTTCCTCTTTGGTGGTCAAATGTACAGACATGAAGATATTAGGAGGAACATTTATTTTGTAATTTTTTGAACTGTTTAACAATGCAATAATTTATTTTGCAAATAAATACAATCCTCTGCAGTTCAAAAGTCAAACTAACAGTCAGATGGCTGAGATACAGGACAGATAACCACCCAAGTTCCCTGCATCTTTAAATCCCAAATTAGAAATTTATTTAATACTTCAGTCAGTCAAAAGGTCAGATTTTTGCTGGACATTTGCTACATGCCATAATGCTTAATTTTTGAACCATTGTCAAATAAATTGGCATTTGAATGACTTCAAATTTAACCAAACACTAACAGCCAATGAAAAATAAGTATTAGTCCTGTCAGCTCTGTTCCTTTGAATATTCTTAGATGTTACCCCTGTTTCTCTCTCCTCACCCATTCCAATGTAAAACTGGCTTCGAGTGTTCTTGGCTTCGTTCCCCATGTGACAAGAAGTTCATTTGTCTATTTCTGGATGTCAGTGCTTTCCAGGACATTGTTGTCCATCCTCCAGCCTTTCCACATCTAGCCAAAATCTGCTTTCCAAACCTTGCCATGTGTGCATGGTTCATCATCAAAGAGAGAAGCAACGGTGCTACCAAACCAACAGTGATAGCTTGTCAAATCTGTCATTTCCAAGGCATACCCCAATCCCCCAGAAGGGAACCACCCTCTTGAAAATCTTTACACTGTACCACATTCATGGGTTTCTGGTTATCAGCGTAGAAAATTCAACTGGAATAAGGTTTTCCACAGGCACTATGTTTCGGTCATTTTTCCAGGGCCTAATTATCCCTGAGAAAGCAAGTAAGAGAGAAAAATTACTAACATTCAACTAAATATTCCTACTTAATAGGCAGTCAAATGAAGTAATGCCATTTCCCATGAACCAAAAATATTCATTAAAACTGCTGATTTGTAACTACTCTGCAGCAATAATAGTTAGACTATTTGGCCAACAATAATGACAATGTTTGAAAAATGACAAAATGGGAAAAGCTCCCATTTTGAAGGCATATATAAAGGATATAGATTTAATCTTGAAATTACGAATCTGGCTCATATTGGAAAGTTACTTTACCTACAAGTATGACCAAAATGGGAAATGACTTAGGTTACTAAAAGAAAATACCTTTGACCATAAGACCTGCCAAGGGACCACCAATTCAAGCACTTGAGACTAATTTATTTGGCTTTAAAAATATTATCTGTTAAAATAACTATAAGCTGGGGGTGTGTAGCATATTGAGTCAGATTTAGTCATTAATATCTCAGTTTGAATTAATTTCTCAGGTACTTTCTTAAACATAGAAAACTTTGCATGACTGAAGCCAATTATAATTCTGTCAGGAAGACTGAGAATAAAGAGAGGTACAAAACACTGCAAGGAGCACCATCCCTGGCAGAGCACAGTAGAAGGGTACATGGGAAAAAAACCAAAATCAAGTAATTAGGTAATTAAAGATGAAGCCTTCTGATTCTTGAATGATGGAGTAGATATACTTTTCTACTTCTTTTACAATGTACAGCTAAAAACTATTGGCCTCATATGTAAAACAAAAGTAAGAAGACTCTAAAAGGTGCAGATAAGAAGGTAAACTGGCTAGGGACCTGAGGAATGACATAGTTTTGAGTTTCCTAAGCATCATGTTTCCTTGATTCTTTGTGTTCCTTTGAGGTCTTGCTTTGCTGTCTGCATTCTTAAAATGCAAAGCAGTCACCTCCTCCAGTGCTTACAGACTGGCTTCAGGATAGGAATGCCTTCACTAATCAGCCCGCTAGGGATTCTGAGGCTTTCTCAGACCTTTTCTATAGATGTGCCCATGCTACACCTCTTGTTCCCTCTAGGGGGAGGGGAGTAATGGGAGGAGTCTGAGGATTACATGCCGTCCTTCAATCTCACAAAGCTAGGTTGGATGCCGAGAGCTTCCAATTTGTTTCCCTAGGGTGGTGCCCTGAAATGCTCAAGCTTCTGTGCCTTCTCCCAGTCCTGCAGAGTCAAACAGGCTGTCAGTGAGAGACTTGCACAGTTCATCTGCAGGATCACTGTTGCAGGTTTGGCAGGAGGGATGGGATGAGGCTCGTAGAGGATTTGGGGTACCCATGGGCTAGTTGAGGGGTACTCATAGGCAAGGCATCCCAAGGGGCTCATGGGCACGCCTCTTGATGGAGTCTGCAAAGCAATTAGTAGGGTTCAGGTCTTGTCTTCTAGGCTGCCAGCCTCTCCTCAGCACTCAGAGCTGCCAATCACCTCAGTATTCTGGGTGGGATGAGAAAGAAGTGAACTTCTTGGCCAGTATCCCACACTGCTCGATTGCTGGATGCTCACTCACTACACCCTCAACTTTCCCTGTGGGAGAAATCACCAACTGAAGGGGTTCTCTCTTGGTACTGAGCTATGCTGCCTTGGGGGAAGTGTTCTACGGGTAAAGTGAAACTCTTCTTACTTTCGTCATGCTTCTATTCTCAGATTTTTGGCTACAATAGTGTGTTGGAACTTCTCCACTAGACTCTCTGACTTCCAGAGTTTGATAGTTTGTCAAATCTTTTATCTCCAAAACACACTCCAATCCCCCAATAGAGGACACACACTTGGAAGTCTTTAAACTATGCCACATTCATGAGTTCCTGGTTATCACTGTAGAAAATTCAATTGGAATAGAGTTTGCCATAGGCATTATGTTTCAATCCTTTCAATCCCACTACCTCTCCTTTGTGGATAGTTGCCCAAATTAATATTTATGGGGGGGGAGATGAATGTAGAATCCTCCTATTCTGCCATCTTACTGATGTCACTGTCCCCATCTTTGTTTTTTAATTGGAATAATTAGACCACTTGATTTTAATGTAATAATTGATATTTAGAGCTGTCTCTTTATTTTTTGTTTCTATTTGTTATCTCTGTTTTATATTTCTTGTCCTATTTTCATGTGCTTTGATTATTTTTAGATTCCCATTGTATTTATTTGATATGTTTTTAAATGTATCTCTATGTTTAGCTTTTTAAGTAGTTGCTATAGGTATTAAGTTATGTGAACATAACTTATCACAGTTCACTGATGTCAATATTTTATCAGTTTGAGTGGAAAGTAAAAATCTTACCCCTCTTTACATTTCTTATCCTTAGCAGTTATAAAATAATTGTCTGAAATATTTCCTCTACCTACACCAAGAATCACATCAGAAGATAGTGGGATAATATATTCAAAGTGCTAAAAGAAAAAAAAACTTCCAACCCAAAATACTTTACCCACCAAAGTTTTACTTCAGAAATGAAGGAAAGGCTTACAATGATGGACTACAAGCAGGCTGCACATGCCTCTGTTGAGGAGAAGATCAAAAGTCTCTAGTAGATGCCCAGTTATGGACGGATCTTCTTGGAGAGAGCATTGTAAATCATCAGAGAAGTGATGGCCATTATATAATGGTAAAGGAAGCAATTCAACAAGAAGATGTAACAATCCTAAATATATATGCACCTAATATATACTGCAGGACCTCCCAGATTCATAAAACAGATTCTACTAGATCTAAGCAAAGAAATAAACAATAGCAATGTAATTGCTGGAGAGTTCAACACTCCACTGACAGAGCTGGACAGATTATTGAAGCAGAAAATTCTATAAAGAAACACTGGACTTAAGTGGGACTCTAGAACAAATAGATGTAACAGATACTTACAGAACAATCTATCCAAAAACTACTGAATATACATTCTTCTCACCAGCACATGGGATGTTTTCCAAGACTGATCATATCTTAGGACCAAAACAGGTCTCAGAAAATTCAGAAAAATCAAAATCATACCATGTATCTTCTCAGACCATTTTGGAATAAAACTAGAATTAACTCCAAGAAAAACCCTCAAATCAACAAAAAAAAAAAATCATGGAAATTAAACAATCAGCAACTAAAGGATCCTTGAGTCAATGATGAAATTAAGATGGACATCAAAAGATTCTTCTAACTGAACAACAAAGGGGACACAAGCTTTCAAAATTTATGGGATATAGAAAAGGCAGTGATAAGGGGAAAATCCACACCCTTAAATGCTTACATCAAAAGACAGAAAGATTGCAAATTAACAACTTAATGTCACACCTCAAGAAGCTAGAAAACGAAGAAAAAACCAAACCCAAAGCCAGCAGAAGAAATAACAAACACCTGAGCAAAACTAAATGAAATGGAAACCAAGAAATGAATATAAGGGATCAACAAAACAAAAAGTTGGTTCTTTGACAAGATAAACAAAATTGATAGACCACTAGCCAGATTAACCAGAAATAGAAGAGAAAGAACACAAATAAACTCAATCAGAGATGAAAAAGGAGACATTACAACTAATACACAGAAATACAGCATATCATCTGTAAAGACTATGAAAACCTCTATGCACACAAACTAGAAAACCCAGAGAAAATGGATAAATTCCTCAAAGCACATAACCTCCCAAGCCTGAACCAGGAGGAAATAGAAATCCTAACAGACCAATAATGAGCAGCAATATTGAAGCAGTAATAAAAAATCCCCTAACAACAAAAAAGCCCTGAACCAGACAGTTTTACAGCCAAATTCTACCAGACCTGCAAAGAAGAACTGATATCTACCCTACAGAAATTATTCCACAACGTTGAGAAGGAGGGAATACTCCCTAACTCATTCTATGAAGCCAATATCACCTTGATACCAAAGCCAAGAAAGGACACAACAAAAAAAAGAAAACTACAAACTAATATCCCTTATGAATGTAGATGCACAAATTCTCAACAAAAGACTAGCAAATCAAATTCAACAGCATATCAAAAAGATAATTTGCCATGATCAAGTGGGTTTTATCCCAGGGATGCAAGGATGGCTCAATATATGCAAATCAATAAATGTGATTCACCACATAAACAGAAGCATAAACAAAGACCATATAATCACATCTCAATAGATGCAGAAAAATATTTGATAAAATCCAGCACCCCTTCATGACAACACTCAACAAACTAGGCATAGAAGGAATATATCTCAAAATTATAACACCATATATGACTAACCCACAGACAACATCATACTGAATGGGAGAAGTTGAAAGCATTCCTCCTAAGAAGTGGAATATGACAAGACTGCCCACCATCACCACTTCTAGTACTGGAAGTCCTAGCCAGAGCAATCAGGCAAGATAAAAAAATAAAGAACATCCAAATTGGGAATGATAAGGTCAAATTATCCCTATTTGCCAATGATATGATGATTTTCTAATGAAAAAAAGTTGTTTCTTGATAAACTCTAGCAATACTGACAAAGAAAAAAAAGAAAGAAAAAACAAGACTCTAATATTGAGACTGAAGCAGTATATCACTATGGAATATGCAAACATCAAAACAATAATAAGGGAATACTATGAACAATTCTTCACACATAAATTTGACAATTAGATGAAATGTATCAATTCCTCAAAAACTATAAACTGTCACAACTATGAAATATGTAATATTAAATATATATATGAAATAGATCATTTTAATAGCTTTATAACTACTAAGAAAATTAAATTCATAATTTAAAATTTCCCACCAAAGTAAATCTCCAGTCCAGGTGGTTTTGCTGAAGAATTCTATCAAAGTTTAAAGAATTAATGACAATTCTACAAAATTCTTCCAGAAAATAATAGAGATGGAAACACTTTCTATTGTGTGAAGCCTGTATTTCCCTGACATCAAAGCAAGAAAAAGACAGCTCAAAAAAAGAAAAGTACTGTCTAATATTCTAAATGAATATAGATGTACAGATGTGTAGAAAAGTATTTGACAAAATTCACCATGTATTTATGATAAAAAAAACAATTAAAGGCTTTCAGAAAACCATAAATAAATAGCAGGAAATATCCTCAATTCAATTAGTAACATCTACAAAAATCCTTCAGCCAACATCAGGTAAAAGATAGAATTCTTCCTCTTAAGATTGGGAACAAGGCAGTGATGTCTGCTCTCACCATTGCTAGTCAACATAATACCATAAGTTCTAGCCCAGTAAACAGGGAAATGAGGCCTAAATAAAAACATAAAAGACATACAGTTCGGAAAGAAAAAAAAAATTGTTTCTATCTGCAGATGACATGATTGTTTATGTAGAAAATCTCAACGAATCTCCATTTAAAATAAAACTGCCAGAACTAATAAGTGAGTTCAGCACGAGTTCAGCAAGGGCACAGACTACAAGATCAAAACACAATACAAGATTAGCATACAGAAATCAACTATATTTCCCTATGCTAGCAATAAACGTGAAAACAAAACAACTCAATACCATTTATAATCACTCAAAAATGAAATACTTCAGAATTAATCTAATATATTCTGAACTTGAATCCTGAAAACTACAAAATGCTGATGAAAGAAATCAAAAAGAGCTAAATAAATGGAGAGATATACAATATTTATGGATTGGAAGACTTAACATAATAAATATATCAATTATCTCCAAATCGATATATAGGATTCACATAATTTATATCAAAATCCCAGTAAGATTTTTTATAGATATTGATGAGCTATTCAAAATGCATATGAAAAGGAAAATAAATTACAATAGTTGTTAAGTAAAACAAATCTAGAAAAGAAAAATAAAATGGGAGGAATGAAATCTACCCTATTTCAAGACTTATATCTATGCAGCATTCACGATTATGTGGTATTGGTAGAAGGACAGAAATATAGACAAACTGAGGAGAATAGAGAACCCAGAAATAGTACCATGTGTGTATAGCCAACTGACTTTTGATAAGAGTGCAAGAGCAATTCACTGGGGGAAGGATAATCTTTTCAACAAATGGTCCTGGAGTAATTGGATATCTGTAGGCAAAGGAATGAACCTCAACCTAAATCTCACACATTCATAAACACTAACTAAAAAAGATCATATATTTCTTAATTTTATTTTTTACTGATACATAATAGATGTACATATTTTGGTGATATATGTGATAATTTGATTTACGAGTATAATTTGTAAAGATCAAATTAGTATAATTGGGATATTCATCACTTTAAATATTTGTGTTTTCTTTATGCTAGAAATATTCAAATAATTCCCTTCCAGCTATTTTGAAATATACAATATATTATTTTAAACTACAATCACCCTACTAATTTATCAAACACTAGGCCTTATTTCTTCTATAGGCTCATATATCTAAGTTCTAAATATACGATGACAAAAGAAAATATAGGAAAAAATGGTTGGGACCTAGCACTCGGTGACAAACTCAGACATGACACCAAAAGCAGGAGCCATATTAAAAAAATCATTAAGTTGGATTTTCTCAAAATAAAAAACTTCTGTTCTTCAAAAAAATCAGCTAAAAAGATGAAAAGACAACTACAGCCTGGGAGAGAAAATTTGTAAACCATTTCGCTGATGAAGGATACGTATATATAATGTATAAATAACTCAAAACTGAACAGTAAAAGGAATTATTTAGAAAATAGGCAAAAGACATGAAGCAAATATATGAATGGCAAATAAGCGCATGAAAAGACATTCAATATTGTTAGCTATTAAGGAAATGCAAATCAATACCACAACATGATATCACTATACATCTATACAACAGCTAAAATAAAAAAAGTAGTAACACCAAATCCTGATGAGGATATGGGAAAATTGTAACTCTTACGCATTGCTGATAGGAATGTAACATGGAATAGATACTCCATAAAATAGTTTAGCAGTTTCTTAAAGAAACCTAAGCACTCACTTACCATCCAACTCAGCAATTGCACTTCCAGACATTTATCCCAAAGAAATAAAAACTTCCACACAAAAATTTTTGCATGACTGTTCATAACAGGTTGTGGGATTTATTTGGTAATAACAACCCCCAAACCCCCTGCCAAAAAAAAACAAGAACAAAAGAAAAAAAAAACCTTGGAAATACCCAACATGTCCCTTAATAGGTGAATGGTAAACTGTGGTACACCAATACCATAGAATACTAAACAACAACGGAAAGGAATGAACTATTTATATAAGCAACCATTTGGATGGGTCTCAAGGGCATTATGTGGAGTGGGAACCAAAATATCAAAAGATCACACATTCTATGATTTCATTTTTGTAACATTCTTGAAATAACAAAATTATAGAAATGGAAAACAGATTACCAGTTACCAGAATCTAGGGATGTTGTGGGAATTGGCAGGAGGACTACACAGAGGAAGCACAAGGGAGATCTTTGTGGTGATGGAATAGTTCTACATTTTGATTATAGTGGTGGTAACATGAATCTATACATGTAATAAAATGACACAAAACTATAGTACACATATATTGTATCAATGTCAAATTCCTGATTTTGATATTATATTATAATTATGTAAGACACAACCATTGGGAAAAACTGGTAAAGGGTACATAGATCTTCTCTGTACTACCTGTGAAACTCCCTATGAATCTATTTTTATTTTTAATAAAAAGTTAAAAAAGAATTTAGGCCGAGGTTACCTGTTCACAGTCTATAGAAGAGATCTACTTGATTCCTCGAGCAGTGTCAAAAGCCTCAAACAACAGAACAAAGCTAACCTTATGACGGTACCCTGAACAATCTCATCGTACTGTTCCCTCTCCTACCCACAGAACTATTAAACTGCAACAGGCTACCTAGGAAGAAGCAGAAGCTTTTCAAACATGTTTTATGTTTTTTGTGAGGATAAAGATAAAATAACAAATGTGAAATCTTTGGGAAATATTCAGTCAAGTTTGGCAAACTTTCTGTAAAGAGCTGGAGAGCACATATTTTAAGCTGTGTGGGCCATACTGTCTGTTTGGCAACTACTCAACTCCATCATAGCACAAAAGCAGCTACAGACAATATGGAAAAGAATGAGCTTGGCTGTGCTGCACTCAAACTACATTCAAGCGCTACAGAACAACATTTTTGTCAACCATGGACCACTTATATGACAGTGGTCCCGTAAGATTATAACAAAGCTGAAAATGCCTATTGCCTGCTCAGGTTATAGCATCGTAATGTTGTATCCCAATGCATTATTCATGTGTTTTCATGTGTTTGTGGTGATGCTGGTATAAACGAACCTATTGTGCTGACAGTTTTATAAAAGCACAGCACATACAATTGTGCACAGTACATAATATTTGACAATAAATGACTATGTTACTGGTTTATGTATTTACTGTATGTTTTATTGTTATTTTAGAGTGTACTCCTTCTACTTATAAAAAAGAAAGTTAACTTTAAAACAGCTTCAGGCAGGTCCTTCGGGAGGTATTTCAGAAGAAGGCATTGTTATCATAGGAGATGACAGCTCCAAGCGTGTTATTGCCCCTGCAGACCTTCCAGTGGGACAAGATGTGGAGGTGGAAGACAGTGATATTGATAATTCTGATTCTGTGTAGGCTTAGACTCATGTGGGTGTTTGCGTCTTACTTTTTAACAAAAATGCTTAAAAAGTAAAAAATAAAAACTTTTAAAAATAAAACAAAATCTTATAGAATATGAATATAAAGAAAAAATATTTTTGTATAACTGTGCAATGTTTTTGTGTTTTAAGCTGTTATTACCAAAACATCAAAAAACTAAAAAAATTAGAAAGTTTATAAAGTAAAAAAGTAATAGTAAGCTAAGGTTAATTTATTATTGAGGAAAGAATTTTTTTCTATAAGTTTAGTGCAGCCTAAGTGTGCAGTGTTTATAAAGTCTACGGCAGTGTACAGTAATGTCCTAGGACTTCACATTCACTCACCACTCACTCACTGACTCATCCAGAACACCTTCCAGTCCTGCAAGCTCCGTTTGTGCATGGCAAGTGCCCTGTACGGGTGTACCATTTTTTATCTTTTATACCGTATTTTTACTGTACCTTTTCTATGTTCAGATACTCAAATACTATTGTGTTATAATTGCCTACAATATTCAGTACAATAACATGCTGTACAGATTTGGTAGCCTAAGAGCAATAGGACATACCATGTAGTCTAGGTGTATAGTAGGCTATACCACCTAGACTTTCGTAAGTACACTTTATGACATTCACACAATGATCAAAATGCTTAATGATGCATTTCTCAGAGTGTATCCCCATCATTAAGTGATGCATGACTATACTAACCAAAATAGACACAGGCCGAATCTTGCCTATGAGCTATATAGTTTGCTGACTCCTGCTATAAAGCCCTTTGCAAAACCTTATTTTTGTATTTGTAGCCTTTATCTTCTATAGATAGTAGAACAGAAGAAACACTGGATTTAGGAGAGCTGGCTTCCAGTTCTGTCACTGACCCACATGGCTGTATTGTTTTGGACAAACCTCCTGACTTCACTAGCCTCCCTGAACAATAAAGGCAAACACCAAGATCTCTTCCAAACCTGCAATGCTTAATCATCGATTGCCTAGATAATTCTCATAATACATCTTTTCTTAGGTTGAGAAAACTGAAAACAGTTTCATCATTGCAAACCATTAAAGTTTACACTTAGCACATAGATCATTGACATGGAATATTGGTCAATGAATGTAAGTGTAACTTCTTTATTAAAAAGAAAAAAGTGCTTGCTAAAAAGAAAAACTAGTTTGAAAAACTTTATGGTGCAGCAAATTTATTTTTGGCATTTCATATTTTATCAAGCTCCCATATCAGGCTGCATATTTCAACTGCAAAGTACCCAAAGCCTTTAATATTCAATTCTTTTGAGACTCTAATTTTCTTAACATTTCATTACAATATGTATTTTATTAATGTGGCATGATGTTTTTAGTTATTATCCTACTTAACACAAAATATTATTTGGGAAGGCCGGGCGCGGTGGCTCACGTCTGTAATCCTAGCTCTCTGGGAGGCCGAGGTGGGTGGATTGTTTGAGCTCAGGAGTTCGAAACCAGCCTGAGCAAGAGTGAGACCCCGTCTCTACTAAAATTAGAAAGAAATTAATTGGACAACTAAAAATATATAGAAAAAATTAGCCGGGCACGGTGGCGCATGCCTGTAGTCCCAGCTACTCAGGAGGCTGAAGCAGGAGGATCGCTTGAGCCCAGGAGTTTGAGGTTGCTGTGAGCTAGGATGACGCCACGGCACTCTAGCCCGGGCAACACAGTGAGACTCTGTCTCAAAAAAAATATATATATATATATATTATTTGGGAAAAGGAGCTAAAATACATTAATGAAATGAACGTATAAATTGTTAGGAAATCAGATGAACTGTTATGAATTAGAGATTTTAATACACATTTAATAAAATTTATGATAATTAAACTTTTGGAAATTTGTCTTAAAGGCAAACAGAAGAAAAATATAAAGTAATGAGTATTCTGTCACTGAGAGAGATCAAGAAATACCTGATGAATGTAAAACATGTTCTTAAGAAAATGTATACATTGCTTAAGAATTTGGATTCTTCAGTGATAATTCCAGTTTTATAAGTTGATGGAGTCAAGCAAACTATAAATTCTACTTCTTGAATATATTAACTTAAGCATTTTTAGAATGTTCTTTGTAGGCAAGATATAGCAGAGAAGACTCAACAGATGCTGAGAAATGAATGAGAAAAATAAAAAGATGCATACCTTTTATAGACTATGAAGACATTTTTACAGATTTTCACAGATGAGGAAAATAGCACATCCCAGACCTACATCATGCAGCTGGTTATTGGCAGTGGTGAAACTAAAGCCTGTGCTTCTTAGTTCTTATTCTAGGGTTCTTTCCAGTCTGCTGCTTTGAGCCTACGTAGAGAAAAGTAACACGAAAACAGTAAAAAGACAGAATATAGACAAAGCCTGAATGTTGTGTCATAAGCCGAAAATCAGGCCTTTCTTTGCAACATGTGCAGAACTAATCAAAGCATGCTGCCTGAAAGAGGTGAAAAGGAAAAAAGTGAGGGAAGACGGGAGATGCAGAGTATCCTAGGCAAGGGAATGCCTGGTGTTAATTCTTTCAAATGCCAACAAAAACTAACTATGAAAGAGGAGAGGACTGTTTTATATACTCTCTTGACTTGGGAACAAAAGAAAAATGTAATAAGAGGTCAGTTCATTCATTCAGAAAACATCTTTTAGGACCTACTATGTGGTATTTGCAATGCTAAGTCCTGGGAACACAATGGTAAGACAAGAAAGATGTGGCTCTAGCCCTCTAGGATCATAAACAAATGAAGGAGACACGTCTTACCAAGCAACAGCAAAATTACAGGAGCTATTTTAGAGAAAGCAGAGTATTTAGGGAGAAAGTTACATAGTCAAGGAGTGGCAAAAGAAGACTTGGTGAAGGGGGTGGTATTCATCTGAGTCAAAGGGATGAGCTAGAATTAGCCAAGCAAAGCAGGAGGAAAAGAGTGGTCTGCATGAGGAAAGCCTTCTCTGTTACCATCTCTGTTGACGTCACTGCAGACTTGGCAGATTTCGTGATACCACCAGCAGCCCTCTTTCAGTCCTTTAGGCAGGCTTAGTCTCTATTCAAATCTAAATGTTGCTCAGCCCTACAGTCCTCTTCTCCATCTACAACCTCACATTTGGTGATTTTATCCCAATCACTGGCCTAACTCCAGGCTTGATCTTGCCACTGAGCTACAAACCAACATGTCCAGCCACATGTTTCTAGTCTCCACGTGTTGCTTATTAGACATCTCAAACAAAACATGGCTTGACTGGGGAAGCCCTCCACCTTTCTTTCACCTTCTCTGCAGAGTGTGCAAACTCTCTTGCAACACACTATATCAGCAAGAAGAGCTAAGGTTAGTAAGGAGAGAAAGGGAAAGTTATTTAAGCTAAAACGCAAAGGATTAGTAGTATTTAGCTGTGCATCAAAGGAGAAAAACATTATTTTGAGCTGATGAAGCTCTTTGCTTTTACTTTATTTGGTCTCTTAATAATTATCACTATAAAATAGAATGATTTCTATTTTACTCTTTTTTTGTATAGCCCAAATTCTTACAAAAAAGACTATATCCATACTCGGTAATGAAGTAATATTAAAAAAGAAACATTTATCAACCTGGATCATCGGGAGAGTGGTAGTGATGCTAGTGAAGGCTCCAGGCATAGGCATTAGTTTCAGAAGTTGGACTTGGTTTTGAATGGTTCTTCCATTCCAGTAGCTGGACACACATATCCAACAAAATCTCACAGTAATTTGAATGAGTCATTATGAAACAAAAGACAAAAATATAGTTTTGCTGGCTTTTTTCGAATTCCTAGGTATATGGCCTTGCCCTTCAGTCAAAATAATCCTTTTTTTCAAACCTGACCACATCCTTCACTGACAGCTTTTTGTCATAAATACAAGATGCAATAATGAAAAGAGTGAAGAGTTCAACTCTCAGACTGATTTATAATGACAGTTTTTCTGATATAGGGAAGTGAAGAATTGAGCAGATTTTGTGAAGTGAAAATTCCCAATTATGATATTCCCTTGTATTAATTAAACAGGTGCTAGGTAGTTTTCAGAGTAATACCTCCGAGACCTCTGTTGTACAGAATTACTTATAGTTGTTAAATATTATGCTCCTCACAATGAGAGAACTAATAGAAATCCTGATTGGGCATCTATTAGGTGCAAAGTACAGCTCCACTTGGACTTCCTTGAGGAGTTACTGACTAATCCCAAGGCACCTCTTCTATTTCACCAAATCTTTGTTCATTATGAAAAGAAAGTCTGCTTTGAAGGCCTTCCAATATTTATCAAATATGCTGACAAAATTGTTTTCATTAAAAATCTTAGTTCATTTCACCACTAGCATCTACTTGTTCCATCATTCTCCAAAAAAATACTTCACTGTGCTCCATATGCATAAAAGAAATGGTACCTATTTTAGCCTAATATTTAAGGTCTTCCAGAAATTCAACTATCTCCCACCATGCCCATGAAGTTTGTGACTTACAGACCTGCAGCTTTTGATAAAATTTCATTTCTGAGTCCCAGAATCCAAGAATCTACTCAAGTTCCTTTCTTAGATATCTTACAGATGCCTGAAAATCAACATGTCTAAAACAGAACTCATCACCTTCAATCATTTACATTCTCTGTTTCTTTGAATGATCATCCAGTGTCTCCAAACAGAAGCTAAGAAGTTATCCTGGAGTCTTTTTCCTTACCTTTCATATTGAGTCCATCACCAGGTATGCCTAAAATTCTTCCTGCCTCTGCATTTACCAACTCCTCTGCCCAGTCCATGTCCTCACCATATTTCATCTGTATAATTTATAACAACTTCACTAATAGTTCTTCTAGCCATGCCCTCTCCCCATGAGACAGGCCACACTGTCATGAGATTTACCTTCCCAACTCATACATCTGATCACATCACCACCATTTTCAAAATTCTTTAATGGTTCATTGTCACTGCAGAATATGATTTAAACTCCTTAGCATGGCTTACAAGACCCTGTTGATCTGACTCCTTGCCTCCCCTCCCACCAGCCTTAACCTATCTCCCACACTTTCCTAAACACCTTGTTTTCTAGTTCTCAGAAAATGCCCTCACTCCCTCATGTCTCCAACCTCATGCACATTTCGGTTGTTCTTTAAGTAGATTACTGACCCCTTCTTGTCTGTCCTTCAAATTCTCATTTATAATTCAAGTCTAAATGCAAATAATATCTGCTATATAAACTTTCCTTGACCCTTGAGACTTTAGAATCTCCTTTTCTCTATACACTGAAGATATTTAAAATATAGTAAGTGGCCGATGCAGTGGCTCATGCCTGTAATCCCAGAACTTTGGGAGGCTGAGTGGAGAGGATTGCTGGAGGCCACAAGTTTGAGATCAACCTGGGCAACAGCAAGACCTTATCTCTATAAAACATTTTTTAAAATAGCCAGTCTTGGTGGTGAGCACCTGTGGTTCCAGCTATTCAAGAGGCTAAGGCAAGAGGCTTGCTTGAGCCCAGGAGTTTCAGGTTACAGTGAACTATAATCATGCCACTCTAGCCTGGGCAACAGAGTGAGACCCCATCTCTAAATTGTTTTTACAGAATGGTATTTTTTGTTTATGCAGTATGCCTGTCACTTACCAGGTTATACGTTTTTTTGAAGTCAGCATCTTTGTTTAGTCAACAACTTTGTACTTTCATCACTTTGGATTGTGTCTGACACGGCCAGACTCAGTGTTTTTAAGAAATTAACTTGATGAGGGGGGCAGGGGGGCAAGGGCAACATACATAACCTAAACACCTGTATCCCCCTAATATGCTGAAATAAAAAAAAAGAAATTAACTTGAATGGATGAATAGATATATGAAAATATGAGTGAGATTGATTTCAAAAAGATAAGGAATTATTTTTACCCCAGTAGCTTTCCAATATTACCACTCATGATTCCAATAGGCTAAGGTGGCTTGAAAATATGATGTCTGCTGGGAAACACAAATTAAAATCACAATGAGATATCACCTTACCCCAGTCAGTATGGCCTTTATTAAGAAGTCCAAAAACAATAGATGCTGGCGGATGCAAAGAAAAAGGAACTCTTATAAACTGTTGGTGGGACCGCAAATTAGTTCAACATCTACAGAAAACAATATGGAGATCCTCAAAGAACTAAAAGTCAACTTACCATTTGATCTCCAGCAATCCCACTACTGGGTATTTACCCGAAGAAAAAGAAGTCATTTTATCAAAAAGGCGGCTGTACTTGAATGTTTATCACAGCATAATTCACAGCTGCAAAGATGTAAAATCAACACAAATGACCATCAAACCATGAGTGGATTAACAAAATGTGGTATATATATGCCATGGAATACTATTCAGCCATAAAGAAGGATGACTTAATGCCTTTTGAAAAAATCTGGATGGAACTGGAGATCATTATCCTAAGTAAAGTGTTTAAAGATTAGAAAAACAAACACCACATGTACTTACTACTAAATTGGAACTAACCAATGAGCACACACGTGCATAGAGGGAAGTAAAACTCAGCAGAAATCAACCAGAGGGGAGAAGAAAGTGGGGGAAAAACAAAAACCTACCTAATTAGTACAATGAACAGTATCTAGGTGACAGGAAGACTTATAACCATTACTCAAGCATTATAAAAGTGATTCATGTAACCAAAATTATTTATACCCCATAATACTTTGAAATAAAAAAAGAAAGAAAAGAAAATATCATGTTTGAATCCTGCCTCCCTGTTAAGTTGCTTAAAGGCAGTTTTATGACATTTCCTATAGAGAAAGACAAGGATAAAATAGAAAGGAGAGATGTAGGAAAGAAAGATATGTTTTGCCTTGATCACCTCTAAAGTCCCTTTCAATTTGGTCATGCATAGGTCAAGGGTCAAGGCAAATGTGCATTGTTATTGATAAGTTATTTCAGGTCACTTATCAGACAGATCCATTGGCAGGATTTCATAAACAGTAAAAGGAAGGTAAGAATTAGTAAGTACGAAAATGATATTAAGCAAACCTGTATCCTCCTGTGAAGGTAAGAACGAACTCAGGGTTTGCAATGAATCAGTTCCAAAACTGGAATGCCCCTTTGTCTGTCCCTACACTGGAGATTTTCCCACTGCAGGCCTCAGTTCAGCCCTGAAAGACACAACAGTGCAGAGGGTCTGGGAATAGGTGTCAAGCACACCAAGACTTCCAAACTCACATGAAAAAGACCAAAAATTGAAACATGAAATAAAATAAAATAAAAACAAAAAGAAAGTGATCCACACCTTTTGTTTCATCAGGCTAGAGGGTCCATACTATATAAATTACTACTTTATTTGCTTATTTGTTCAACTTTCTAAAACTTACAGCTTCTAAGGTGTCCTATGTAGAATCTGATACTGCAGTGTTAGAAAAGACCTTAGACACCGCATGGTCTGGTGCTTCTCAGACCACAGTCCCTGGTGGCTTTGGGTTCTAATGTGACTAAAGTTGGGAGAACAAGATTGAGTTTCCCTCCCATGCTTCAACTTAAGCAGCAATCTTTCTGTCTGTTTCATTCATTTGTTTAATAATGGAGTCCCATGCAACATTGCATGTGGTAGTGATGAAATAATTATTTTTAAATGTTTAAAATACTCTCATCTATTCTAATTCCCTCAGTTTATAGATGAGGAATCTGAAAACCAGAAAGGTCGAATAATTTGTCCAGTTGGCGGCAGATAACTAGAACCTGCCCACATTTTCTAATGTCCAGTATACCTGGGCATGAGTTTTAGAGCCCAACTGCCTGAATTCAATCCCTACCACTGTCACCTGTCTTTGGGCAATTTATTCATCCTTTCTGGACAGTAGTCTTCATCTGAAAAATGGGGTTCATACTGGTACATACCTCATGAGTTGGCTTGAGGAGTAAATGGGTTAATACATCCAAAGTGTCTGGCACATAGTAAGCACTCAAAATTGCTACCAATTGTTACTATAATGTTATTATCATTCTATTTTATCACACTCAAAAACTTCAGGATTAGGCAGTGTGTTGGTTTGCCGTTGTTGTTGTAACAAATTACACAAACTTAGTGACTTAAAACAACACAAATCCATGATCTTAAAGTTGTTGGGGTCAGAAGTCCAAAATAGGTCTCATCGGGCTAAAATTTAGGTGCCAGAAGGGCTGCTTTCCTTCTGGAGGGCCTAGAAGGACATCTTTTCCCTTGGCTTTTCCAGCTGCTTGCATTCCTTGGCTTGTGGACCATTCTTCCATCTTCAAAGCCAGCAATGTGGCACTACCTGGTCTCTCTCTGATTTTGACCCTGACTCCCCTGCCTCCCTTTTCACCACTTTCACTTATAAGTACCTTGTGATCACATTGATCTCATCCAGATAATTCAGAATAATCTCCCTATGTCAAGATCACATCTGCATAGGCCCTTTGCCATGTAAGGTAATACGTTCACATGGACATATTTGGAAAATCATTATTCTATCATAGGTTGGTAATATAACTATGCAAAACAGCTTTGTATGAAAAGAAGGAGTAGTGTGTACTGAATATGCCTTACCTAAAGGCAATCTTATATTTTTAAAAATACTAGGCTAGCCACACTAAAACATCCCAGACCTGACTTGGCTGAGGCATCTGGTTTGGGATCATTGCCCTACGGCATTCCACTGTTTGGCTAGACCATGTCTATGAAATGTAGAGCAAACAGGGAAGGTGGTGATTTCCTGATTTTAAACTATGTAAGAACTCCAGATAATTCAAGATATTTTTCTCATAGTGAAACAAAATGATAAATAGCTTCCAAATTTATGCAGTCTGCTTCCTATATACCTGGACGTGGGAAATGACCCAGTTTTTGTCTTCCTTTATTGACTATTTCAAGTTAAACTCTAGCAGCCAACAACAACAGGAGTCACACCAACAGGTGCTTCATCTTACACTCTGATTTTACATCTCTTTTTTAGCCATTACACCTGGTTGAGTTGGAGTTTCTCCAGGGACGGCATCTGTTATCACGGTCTCCCTGGAAATCCAGGTCCATGGTTGTTGATCTGCAAATGTGGAAGAAACTCCAGACTGTACTTATCTCTGTTGTTTCGTGGCTTTGCCGCCATGTGCCAAATCAAATTACATTTCACGGCTGGCAGTTGAAAGAACTGAAGACTAATCAATGAAAAGCTATCTTCTTTGGCACTGTCAGGGAAGTAAAATATAAAACTTGCTGACTTATCTCCTTTATTTAGTCTGATTGTTATCATTGCTAACGGGGAAAGCAGCTTTTTAAAATGGCTATAGGAAGTTGCTTCTGAGCTTACACATCAGTCACTAAAATGTAGATTAGGCTTCATAAGCGGAGTGAGTGAGAAGCATGTAAAGCAACCGAGTAACTTTCAGGCACTGACGCTGATGGAAGAACGAGCACGAAATAACAAGAAAAGAGAAATGAAAAATGGAAAAGGAAATGAAGTTATCATCAGTCCGTATGTATGACAGAGTGGCTGTGCAGGAAAACAACTCAGGGATGATTGTCAAAAGTCTTAAATAAAATAAAAAAAAAAATTTAGCTTAGCCCATTTCTGGCTACTAACCAAGTGAGAATGCTAAAAGTAGAAGAGTCTAACGCCCGTGGAAGCCATTACTTTACTGAACACTAGTTTATGAGTCATTATGTATCCAATAGGTGGAAAGAAACAATTATTGTCATATGTCATATTTTTGGAAAGGAGGCAAACTCTTAACCATTGAGTCTCACTCCACTGAATCAATCCTTTTGTCTCTAAGGCTACACTGATATGGCCTTTAAGACCAAGCGGGAAAGATGCTGGCATAAATGAGGCTGAGGCTGTTGTTTTTTTAACTCTTAGATAGCGTATACATTTGCTATGGCTGTTGTGACAAATTACCATAAACTTAGTGGGTTAAAACCACACAAACATATTATGGAGGACGGTAGTCTAAAATGAGACTTGTGGGGCTAAAATCAAAGTGCTGACAAGCCTGAATTCCATCTGGGGGCTCTAGGGGAGAATCTGTTTCCTTGACTTTTCCAGCTTCTATGGGCCACCTGCATTCCTTGACCTGTAGCTCCTTCCTCCGTCTTCAGAGCACATCCTTTCAACTTCTGCTTTTGTGGTTACATCTCCTCTTTCTGACTTAGACCCTCTGGCCTCCCTTTTATAAGGACCCTTGTGCTCGGACCCACCTAGATAATCCAGGACAAAGTCCTCATCTCAAAACCCTTTACATAATCACATCTGCAAAGTCCCTTGTGCCAGGTAATTTGATATGTTCACAGGTCCTGGGGATTAGGACATAAACATCTTTGGGGGACCATTATTCTGTCTAACACAGACATATTTGTCAATAAAGACTTTAGAATTTACAAGCACAAATGCATACAGAAAACAGGCACATAATATGAATGAGTGAAACAGCCCAAGGAGTGGTGGAAACGGAGGTTAATTAGCAAGTGAATAGCATTCTATGGCATTCAAAATTTTACAAACCATTCCTAATTACTGTGCGGGTAAAACAAAAAAAGCCTGCCTATTTGCAGCCTTTGTTTTAAACCAAATATTTTCTATCAATGAGCCTCTTCTGCCATAATAAAGGGAGACGCTTTCTATTAAAATGTCTGTATTCACTCTGCCGCCAATTACACACTGACATAAATATATAAAAGGCTAAAGTACAAGAATGCACTAAAAAGAGTAACACGATTTTGAGGCCTATGTTAACTGAAAGACCCACAGAGCACTAATTGGAAGAAATAAACCAGGAAGGAAATTGACCATTACAGGAAATACAGGATAAGTAAAAAAAGATGGTGCTTCTGTTCCCTGCAGGCTCAGAAAGGATTCTCTGGCTTAGAGATAGATGAGAACCAGCTGAGTAGTATGCAACGATTGATGGTCCACACGTTTTTGAAAGTAGGAACTATGACATTCTGGCACAAGTTCCAAGGACACAGGCAAAGAGAGTAGCAATGCTATGTTACTGATGGACTTTACCTTAGAGGGTTTCTGCCAACCTTTGAGATTTGGTATGTGTTGTGAGTGAAAGAAAGGGATTGGACATAACTTTCTGAAGCTGTGTCGAGTGTTCAGCCATGGTAAGAGTGGAATTCATCTCTGTTTAAGGGGTCTCAGATTAGCAGACTCTCTGAGGCCTGCATCAGAACACATAGCAAAATTTTATAAAGATTTATATCAAGGGTCATGAAGAAATGTTTCCAGGAAATCCAGTGTCCATGTCCACATACCGAGTATTTAATACACGTACAGCAGGGAGGGACAAAGGGCTCTGTAGTCAGCAGAGGAAGACAACTGAGGCAGCTCGTGTCCCAGGGCAGCAGCAGAATTCAATTAAAATTCATATGAGGAGGGGATGCGCTATTTATTTAAAAACCAAAATAAAAAAAATAAATACATGGACATTTGGTTATGAAAGAGAACGCCTTGTGTTTGTCTAGGAGAGAGAAGTTAAGACAAAGAAAGCTAAATTTCACACAAACATAACAGTCTGCTCTCTCTCTCTTTCTCTCTCTCAATCTCTATATGTGTGTGTGTGTGTGTGTGTGTGTGTGTGTGTGTGTAGAGAGTGAGAGAGGGGAGAGACAGAGGAAAGAGAAAGAGACAAAGGTAGAGACAAAGACAGACAAGCTGCTTTATTGAACAGTCTGTACTCAATAGGGGTGAAAACATAAATTAGCTTTTTCTGTTGTTCTATGTCACTGCCTTCCAATAAGTTATCAATCATTTTCTTGCCTCTGGATGAAATCTCAAAAGCATAAAATAGCCTTACCCATCACTCTCATACATAAGTGAATGCAAAATGTCCAGTTTAGGCCAGACTAATATCAAAGCCTTATTCTCTGGTACAAGTCAAGCTTTCTTCCCTATCATCTTGCATCTTGGGCCCAATTTAGGGTTGAAGCTGTGCAGTAGAGAAGGGAGCTTTACCAGCTTCTCAGCTTCGCTCTTGTTCTCCTCCTTTTCTACTCTCTGGCCTGCCTCTGCTTTTTCCTGAGTTTGAGAGGAGATGAGAGGAGAGATATGAGGCAAAAGGGTTTTACTTGACTGGTATGGTTGTCCCTGACATTGGTGGCCGCTGGGAGAGCTCCCCTTTTTTCCTTCCTCCCTCCCTCCCCCCTCCCTTCCTCTCTCTCTTTCTTCCTTTCTCTGTCTGTCATGCAGCATTTACATAAGGTCTTCAGAAACCCCTGCTACTGTGGATCTCTTGCCTGTTGTTCCCTTGTCATAGGAGAGGCCACCTCCAGCCAGTTGCTCATGAGTCTTCCTTTAGCCTCAGCATCCAGTGGCCCACCCCGTACAAACTTCCTTTTCTGGGAGCACCATGCCCTCTCAGATGACCCTTTAGGGCAGAGTCTTTCAAAATAGCCCAAGTTCAGCTCCTACATTACTTTACCTCTGGCCCACATCTAGGAGAACAGGCCATTTTGAATGCAGCCCTGTGTCTTTGCTCTCTTGCCACAAACAGTTCAATTTACGTTCTTTCCTTTATAATTTTTAGGTATAAATTGGGTTCTTAAATACAAGTTAGCGCAGGCCAGGATTACCAGTAGTTTCCTGAAGCATCCCTCAGTACACGTGAAGTCAAGCAACCTTCTGTTCTGCTCTCCTATATACTCCTCTGGTTGCCCAGTTCAGATGATCTGGCAGCTACTGTTGTCAATGTAGGAAGCCCTTCTAGAACTTCTAGATGGAAGGAAAATCTATAGTTGATATCCTGTTATATAGAGAGGTATATAGAAGATAGATTAGATAGATAGAAGATACATAGATTAAAAAGAGAGATAGAGATGTCTAGGTGTGGCAAGCTAGCTGAAAAATAAGAAATTGGAGCCCAAGAATTCAAGGAAGAGAGGTGAAGATAGAGCAGTAGTTTCCAGCAACAAAACAACAGACAGGTGCTAAGAAGAGAGCTAATTGGTAACACTGGGGAGGCAAGAAACTGTTAGAACAGTGATGACTGGCGTTTAATTTTTAGAATTTCTGGATCTGAGCAGAAATGCTCTCCATTACCCCCAAATCTTCAGAACAGTCTATCACCAATGCTATCGCCACACTAGCATTGAATTAATGCAATACTGCTTCGGATAACTAAGGAGAGGAGAAAACTTCCATTTAGGAAAGAAGGGACAAGACAGAGTGGAAGCCAGCAGCATCCATGAAATGGTGGTGAGAAGTTCTCAATGACTGACCCAAAGTAGGAACATACGGGCAACTTTAAGTTAGCATTAGCCCCTCTTCTTGGGAAACTGCTGAAATATTGAGTGTTGGACTTCTGGTTATTTCCATTGGAAGCTTGAATTATTTCTTGTGAATATCAAACAAGACAATGCCTTCAGAAGGCTGGAGAACCTGGAGGTATTTAGGATATACATGACTAATACAGCATTCCTTGTTTCTTAAGTTCTCTCTCTCTCTCTCTCTCTGTTAGAGACAGGGGCATTTCATTATGTTACCCAAGCTGGTCTCAAACTCCTGGCCTCAAACTATCCTTCTGCCTCAGCCTTCCAAGTAGCTGGGATTACAGGCATGAGACACCAATCCTGGTCAAGTTTCTTAAGCTTTTTAAGGTAAATTTGTGGTAACAGTATTCAATCAAACTTCAAAATCTTCCACATTATTGAAAAATGGGAATATGGCCACACCGAAACATTCCACGGACATAAATACCTAGAATAATCCAAGTATGGGCTGTGCATCTACTAGTGCAAGTCTTACATATGTCATTAACTGTGGGAGAGTTTTGAGGATTAGATTGGGCAATTCCCTGCTAACTCCTTTGAGCCCTTATGATTTAGTGTTTTATTCCTTGACCCCTCACTTCTGTTGCCATAAGTGTCCTCATTCAGAGCACATGCTCCCGTTCTCACTTTGAGGATGAGAAAGGGATTATGATCAGACAAAAGCAGAGGGCAGGAAAACAGTTTTCCCAATACTCCAGGAGTCTCCCACAGAGGTCCCGCTATGAGCTAAAGGGCAGTGTGCAGAGCCACCTTTGGTCCTTGTTATGGTGCCCGGCATTGTAATGTCAGGGCAGGCCGTGCGAGGCTGAGCTGCAAGGTTTGCTCCCTGTAGGCCAAGATCTTATAACTTCTTACATTCCAGAGCCTGCAGGTTGGCTCATTAAAGTCATGCTCAGGCTCACCCAAGTCTGATTTGCAAACCAGAGAATCAGTTGGCTAATTTACAGCGATTCAGATTCAGCTACCATTTGTTTTGAGCACGCTACATATCAAACATTGAGCTTAAGGCTTTCTCATCAATGATCTCATTTAATCCTCCTGTCTGCAGTCAGTGGACGTCCCCAGAGGGAAGCCTATTTAGAAAAATGAATACATTTTAAAGAGTTTCTTAGAAATACTGAATCAAGCAAAGGGGATTGGATGATCTGTGGAGATGATCTTGAAACAGAAGGGTGCCCTGCTTATGAGACCAGCTCTAGTGAGGAAATCCAGCCTCTTCCCCCTGAGTAGTGCTGGACCCTCACTGACCAAAGCCTTCTCCTACTCTTCTCAGTATTTCATGCTGACAATTTGTGCCTTCCCACAGCATCTTATTCCCTCATTTACAATCAGACTGCCTCTGTAGATGGAATCTAGGCACAGCATGCTTTCCTTAATACAGTATAATGTCCTCTATCTCCTAAATAGGTGCAAACTCTTTTTTGAATCTGACTTACATCACTCTCCAAAATAGCAGACTTGACAATTTGCTTCTGGGGAAAATCTCTGGAGCCTTGCTACACCTATGTTGAGAGTAAGGTAGTAACCTGTGTCCCTTCTGCAGCTGCAGGTGTGGGCGGGAGCAGTGGCACAGATGGAAGAGATTCAAACTTTCGAAGCTATAATCATGGAAAAGAACTGGCTCATGTGTACAAGTTTGGTATTTTTAGTTAATTTATTTATTTAAGCATTCATGCATTGCCATGCAGTAGATATACAGAGATTAATAAGATAGTCTAATCTCAAAGAACTTATTGTCCAGTGGGGAATTCAAACACATAAGGAAATAATTTTAATATAGTGAGATAAAGGTTAATTGAAGTAGAAACATGGTACTATCAGAGAATTGAGGTTTAAGAAATTGTGCCTACATGGTCAGGGAAGGTCTCATAGCTAAGGTGGCCTTTAAGCAGTTTTAAATTAAGGACAGAAGTTCAGTGGACAGGAAAAGGGGGGCAGTGGGAGGAAGGTGTGGAGGGATGTTCAGGGAGAACATTTTAAGCAGAAGGGACAGAGGCATAAAACAGTATAGGAATTTTATTAATAAGAGGATATAAGATACTCGTTATGCCTACAGCAATTTATATGAGTGGAAATGAGGCTGGGAGTTAGGCAGGGTCATGCCAAAATTGACTCCAATTATTAAGATTAAAAGTTTGAATTACATTAAGTAGCCAATAAGTATATTATAAGCAATGTTCATGACATTACAAGACATGTAATGTCATGAACACATTTGTGGTTTTAAAAAATGGCTTTTATAGTATTATGATTTGTAGAAGTTATTTTGCTTCATAGCTGATAAGTAAAATTAATAGATGAATGATAATATTTGCTTTAGGAAAGTATCTTGTCCTACCCCAAGGTGTTTAAAACATTATTTTGATAATTTTATAAGTAATTATTTTGCAATATATTTTCTTCCTGCACTGTAGTCTTTCCTAATATGCCAACAGCTTAATATATAGTATATACTTTTGTTGTAGTGGGAAGAGGGCTGAACCTAGAAACAGAAAATAGCTCTGAGTCCTTCCTCTTCTTCCTAGATGTGTGTCCTTGCACAATTCACTTAACTTCTCTGAGACTCAAATTCCTTATCAGTGAAATGAGGATATTGATACTCAACTTCTGGGTTGTTGTGACAATTAAAGTAAAGAACAGATGAGATAACCCTTGGACCTAAAAGGACTTCATAAAAGTATAGAAATGTATATATACTGTATATGTATGTATATATATATATATATATATGTGTGTGTGTGTGTGTGTGTTTGTGTGTGTATGTGTGCATGTGTTTTTTTTTTTTCTTCCTGTAGGGCTCACCCTCAAGGATTCCAATTCATGAAATCCAAGATGCAGTTAGGTGATATTTAACAAACCTGCTGATCCTGACCTGGCCAACTTAGGTGTGTACTTTTCCTTTCCGGATGAAAACATTAAGTCTCAGAGAGTGATAACTAGTGACGGAGCTAGAACTAAAATCTGGACTCCTAGAACTGTGCACTTTCATAATTCAGAAATAGTCCTCTAGGATGGCTTCATAAACAGAAAACTAAAACCATATTCAATATAAACTTACATGGGAGTATATAAATATGTATGGAAATGTGTCCTGATTACTTGATCCAAAGGTAATTGGTTTGCTGTTTAAATAAAAGAGAAAATCTGATGGTTAGGGGAGGATAACATGTATCCCAACTTCTTTCCCCCTTAATAAAAGAAATTAGCTCTCTTCCTTACCACACACTATACTGTAAACTGACAACTATTTCTGTTGCCATCTACTGATGAAAGATTGCTTTGTTTGAAATGAAAGAAATATTTTGACAGAATGATAATCTAGCTAAAGAGAAATATGTGGATTCCTGTGTTAACCCACACAAACATTGTGATGGAGTTTTCAATAGCAAGACTCTAGATAAATCTGTCAAATATGAGCAAAAAAAAAAAAAAAAAAAAAACCTTTTCAAAAAATTAAACAGAACCTCCCTTATTAAGAATAGACTTTTGTGTTTTTTAATGGATTAAGATTCTGAGACTAAATTGAATAGAATTAAAGAATTGAAATAAGTTCAGTCAGATGGAAAAAAGGAAATTTCCTTGTTAGAATTATAATGAAAATGCAGAGTAAGAAGTCTCATTTCAGAGAAGTGGTGGGATAGATTATCAAATTGATCTCCTGCTGGAAAAAAACTAAAAATGCTGAATACAATGTATTTTTTAAAAACTCCTTTGTAGGGGCTTCAAGATGGCTGACTAGATGCATCTGATACTCACCTCTTCCATGGAGAGAAAGCAAAATAGCAAGTAGATAATCACAGTTCAAATAGATCATCTAAGAAAGAACATTGAAATTCAGCAATGAAGTGATGGGTAGCACTAAAAGCAAGAAAGTACAGGGAAATGAGGCAGTCTGGTTAGCTAGGATAGGCTAGGAGTCTAGAGAGGCTCCCTAATGCAGAGACAGGGTAAGCGAGAGACCCTCAGTGGTCCACATCCCTGCTGTGGACTCCTACGATCCTAGCTATGGGAGAACCCCCCTCCTTGACTCTCACAGGCCTTGAGACTAACATAGGGAGCTACCTGGAGAATGCATGAGGGCATTGCCCCAGAAAGGAAGCCCATGTTGGGTCCCCCAAACCCCTGAGTCCTAAACAGTTACAGCACAGCACCCTTTTGAGAGCCCAGTCCCCATCAAAATGCATACCGTCCTGGGGTCCAACAGCCTCTGCATCTCCACATCCTGGGGACACTGTTAACATTTCCTGCCTTCTATACCCACAACCACTGGCAGTGACCCTGCTTCTCCCAGTAGAGGGGCAGCCACACATTTCACAATTCCTGAAGACAAATGCCACTGCCTGCAACTTCCACCACAGCGGACTGCTGAGGGGTCAAACCTGAGTGAAGCACATGCCCCAACAGGATACCTGTGAGCCTGGGGACTCACTGGCCTGCTTAGCCTGTCTGTCACAGCCACCACCAACACCAGTGCAGACAGCTTGGGTCCCAGACGGTTGTCCCAATACTGCTACTGCCATTGCCCATGTCACTCCTGCTGCCCAGGGCTTAGTGAACCCACCCACTGCCCAGCCCACTGCTGCCATCCCTAACACCCAAGCAAGCTACTTGGAGGCCCAAGAACCAGCCTACCTGGAACAGATAACACTGGTGCCAGTGTACACCACCCTAGGGTCCAAGGACAGTCACATTCAGCCCACCACTGCCACTGCCAGGGCTCAAAGACTGGCCCAGTCCCTGGCAAAACTTCACCACAGCCTCTGCTGACAACCACACCCAAGCTATTGAGGAAATCACAAATAACACTGACACTGTTTACAGCTGAAATAATCACACAGAGGCTATACTACTGCACACACCCGGAATCAGAACCAAATTGGACAAATGGGATCACATCAAGCTAAAAAGCTTCTGCACAGCAAAGGAAACAATCAACAAAGGGAAGAGACAACCCACAGAATGGGAGAAAATATATGTAAACTACCCATCTGACAAGGGATGAATAACTAGAATATATAGGGACCTCCAACAACTCAATAGGAAAAAAATAAATAAAAAAATCTGATTAAAAATGAGCAAAGGATCTGAATAGATATTTCTCAAAAGAAGACTTAAGAATGGCTAACAGATATATGAAAGATGCTCAACATCATTAGTCATCAGAGAAATGCAAATTAACCAGATAATTCTTTGCTATTTTATTAGTTTTTTAATTTTGATATTTAAAAAATTCTCTAGCAATTTTTCTTTGTGGTATGTGTGATATGTGTATGGTGATGGGGGTTGGGGGCCCGTCACTATAGGAAATCAAAAATACAATTTATTTGAACAATTTTAAAAATGGAAAACATACACACAATTTATATTGGTTGGCTTATTTTAGGTATAGATTGTATCACTTGTGTGATTTATCTGATGTATCATGAAAGCTGTTATAAACAGAAGAATAACCATTTTCAATCAGCTATTTTTTTCAAACATATAACATTTGGCCATTTACAAATTGAGAGTGAAGCTGCACGAAAGAAACGTCCAAGGATATTAATTCTCTTTTTAAGGTCATCTACAAATCTTATCCCCATAGCAACAAAAATACTTCTCTATTTTCCTTCCTTTACACTTCATATTTTGCCTGGCCATGAATTTTCAGAGCAATACTGTAGGGCATTTATTTTGCAATTAAATCAATTGCTTCATTGTTAATCCAACTTTCACTCTCTTTCCTTTCAAAGAATTTTTAAAAAACATTGGTTAATATAATAGAAAAGTAATACACTGCTGAAGAACTAGTTATTTACAAGAAACTATAATAAAATCAACTCCTTCTGAAATGTCAACAATAGCATGTACAAATAAGCATGTTTCTAAATTTAATTGTTAGCTTTTATAAAATGATGGCAATTTTTTACTGGTAGTAACAACAATGTGATTTGTTATTTATTCTTCCTGAGTCAAACTAAAGACTTGATATAAATCAGTCCCTTCTGGCTAATACAATATATAATAAATATTGACAATGACTAGAATCAAATATTTCAAAAATGCTTGCTTATACATTCAAATGTGGGGATAGATGACTATAACTGGATTGATAATCACATCACTCCAAATCACAATAAATTTCTTATTTTCCCTCTTGCTAGTCTCCACTATTTTCCCTCTTTAACCCATGGCTATGAAAAATAACAAAAGAGGTCATTCAAATCTTCGAATAGTTCTCTTTCTTACTCCCTGTAGCTATATACTTTAATTTATGCTAGACTTCTCCAAGTCAGCCTAAGGAAACTCAAAGTGATATGAAGTGTGTGTGTGTGTGTGTGTGTGTGTGTGTGTGTGTGTGCGTGCGTGTGTGTGTATAATCTCACCACGTATACAACTCCAAACATACTATTCACCATTAAGGAATGTAAAGCATTCTAGAATGATCAGAAAAAAAAGATATAAAATTCACCAATACACATGGCCAAAAGTTGGACAAATTTGGATTCAAATCCTGATTAACTGTGAGATCTTCAATAGTTGTTGAAATTCTATGTATCAGTCAGGAGTTGATAAGGAAAATAGAGAGTGCTTGAGATATTTCAAATACAAATGGATGTAATACAGAGATTAGAGTTTCCAAACCACTGGGATGACTGATAAAGCAAGGATCAGTCATTGCTATTATTTAAAAAATCAGGAAGAATAGGAATCACAGGAAACTGCCACTTCAGAGTATTAAAAAAATCAGGAAGAATAGGAATCACAGGAAACTGCCAATTCAGAGCATAGGTTGATACAAGGATGTCACTCATCAAAGCTTACCTCTTGTTTTCTCTGCAGCCCATGTGCCCGTGCCAAGGCTTCAGGAGGAGTAACAGCGTCTTATTCTCATCCTGTAAGTGCCTTTGTTGGCAGAATATAACATAGTAACTTGCTGGTAGAAATTCTGGGGAATATAGTGTCCAGGATTTCAGTTCCTAAAATACAAGGAAGAGAGGAGAAGGGGACTGGGAAATGTTGATAACTTGTCAACGAAAAATCTAGCATATTCTATATTCTTTAGTGTCTTCAAACGAAAAAATATTGTCGAGAGTAAATCAAGATTGTCAACTGAGCACCTCCTCCAATGTTCTCTTCTGCATCAAATCCCCTAAAGTGAGAGAAAAGGTACATATATGCAAATATGCGTATGTATCTATTCAGATATAGATGGTGTAAGTAGATACAGCTACAGATCATATACATATAAAGCATAACAAGACAGCAACACAGAAATTGAGAAAAGTCTTTAAAAGATAGAAAGCAGATGGGATGATATTGATAACAGCTGTGACCAACACAATTCAAACAAATTCAGGACAATATCACTGTAAAGACTGAAAGCAGAATCTAAATTGGATTAAAGTAAAAAAGCAGAAAAGTATTCCAGAAAACCATTAAGGTAAATTAATTAAAGAACTGAATTCAGAAAAATAAGACCAGACTTCATTACCCTTGCAAGCTACAACAGAGAGCAAGTTTTTCCTGCATTTTTATTCATTTTTATTGTAGGTATAGGGTTTGTTTTTCATTATCACTTTTAAAATAAATTTTGAATAATTTAATTTTTATATTTTTACATTGTTATCCAGGTTAATTCAGTATCTGGTAATAGAATGTTTAAAAATTATGATTTTAAAATAAATTAAATTGCCTTTGATAGTGATTACATAATTAAACAAAAACATCTTTTAGCTGTTATAAAGCTTTATTTAAAAGCTATTTTGGGGCAAAATTTAACAATTCAATCAAAAGTGGTGTGTATGTGTGTATATATGCATACATGTCTAGTCAGATATAGATGGTATAGATAGATATACACAAACACATATATATGTGTGTATATATGTATATATTTCTGATACATTTATGTGATTTTGAAAGTTCAAATTATAGTCTATATATAATAATAAAGTCAGAATAAGCTCAAAGAAAAATTTAGATCAAATAAGAAAATATATATACACTTGGAGTTTGATTGGCTCTAAACACTATTTCAAGACTGTCCACTGTGATAGTTGTATATTGTTTTCATAAATGTAGATACAAAGGGGAGAAATAAAAAGGAACAAGTCCTCAAGGTCATGATCAACAGAGACAAAAACTCTGCTTCCTGGAATTGTGGTGTGTTAAGCCAGGTCCTCCTAGAAGCAGGTGCCAAGACAGGATTATACATGAAAGGATTTTTATTAGGGGGAATGCCTTGAGAGACGATGGAAAGGAGCCAGAAGAAGCTGACAAAAGCATCAAACTATGATGCAAGTTTGGCTCTGAGTGAAGGAGAAACAGGGAAGGAAATTGGGTGGAAGTATCCTAAACCATCATGCATCTAAGGGAGGTTCATCAAGGCCATCAGGGAGTACCAAGCTAAAACCCAGCCAGGAGAAGAGGTCTGTGAACCTCCAGGAATGGGGCTGCTGTAGTGTTGCTGCCCAGATCAGTGGCTGGCTGGGAGCCACCTGCAGGAAGCCAGAGGCAAATGCTGTGATGGGCTCAGACACAGCAGAAGGTCCCTGGCCATTTAAGCTCCCAGTATTTGAAGGTTCGCCTCATGCATTCTCTATGTGGCCAACACATAGAGAAAGGGACGGTCTGCACCAGCAGCTTTGTCTCTAAGAGAAACTTATCTTTGGGGAACCCCTGGAACATTGCTTCACATAGTGACCTACCCTGAAGTCCAGGAGATGATTCTGAGGCAGACTTAAATTTTAAGTGGGAGATTGTATACTATCCCCATCTTTACAGCTCAGCCCTTGGCTTATGTATATAGTCAAAGAAGTTGTCTAAAGAAAGTTAGATGCTGAACCAAAAATACCTGTTCTTCTTTCCCTAAAAAGTATGTGTTTAAGGGGGTGTTTTGGTTAAATCACATCTCCCCAAAAGACATATTGGAGTCCTAATCTCCAGTACCTCAGACTGTGACATTATTTATAAATGGGGTCTTTACAGTGGTAATCAAGTTCAGATGAGGTCCTTAGGGTAGGCACTAATCCAATATTGCTGAAGTCCTTATTATAAAAGGGAGAAATTTGGACACAGGGACAGACATACACAGAGAGAAGATGATGTGAAGAGACAGGGAGAATACCACGTGAAGGGGGAGGATTGGAGTGATGCATCTACAGGCCAAGGAATGCCAAGGATTGCTGGCAAACCACCAGAAGCTAGGAGAGAGGCATGGACCAGATCCTCCCTCATAGCCCCCAGAAAGACCCAACCCTGATGACAACTTGATTTTGGACTTCTAGTTCCTAGAATTGTTAAGACAATATTTTTTTTTTACTTTGTAGTACTTTGTTATGGCAGCCCCAGGAAATTAATACAGGGAGGCTATTCTGGATGGATATAGAATGGAATAAAATACCTTAAGTAGTTCATAGAGTGTCAGTGTAGAAAGCAGCCTCAGGGCAATGCTGCCCAAAGCTTAATTCATATCCCACTAACATGCTAAAATAACTGCCCACATCAGCAGCACACTGGCTGAAAATTCTAGTTCTTACTCTAGAATGATGGGCACATTCATACACTTACTAGTAATAAGTTTAGCAAGCTTTGATATACACATTAGATATTTTCAAGCTACAATTAGAGCGTTATTAGGATTTACTGAGTCCTCTATTGAATAATTCTTCTGCTACCTGCTTGGTAAGTTTGTACATGCACATTTTGAAATTTCTGAAAATTTTAGGGATGGTTAGTATTGTCAGCACATCATAAATCATACTGTATTAGGCTGGATATGGTTTTCAATTGTTGCTCTTCTTGCATTAGAATTATTCTCCAAATCAAATGAATAGATTTGGCGAATAATTTTTACACGTTTTTAACAAATTATTGATCACTTGTTCTTTAATCATTAGACTCTCTCTCCAAATCTTTTTATAATCACTAGGTTCTTTTTCCACTGAAGACTAGGAGCAAATGGGAAAGGTGGGTCATAGGACCTTGTGTCTCATCAAAGTGGGTCATTATTTTTAAAATTTGGTAACCAATCCCATAGCCCCATTTCCACCCCTTCTCTAGCTCTTTTTATTAATGAGGAAACTGAACACCAGTGTCTGGTTTTGACATGTGAATGAGAAATTGACCTCATCTTACTATTAAAATATTTTTCTTGTTTTTAGTAAGTATTTGTTGAGTGCTTTCAAAATGGCAGACTGTGTTGAGATTTTTTAATGCAAAATCTTGTTGAATACACTAAACAATGAAGTGGATACTACTATTATCTCAATTTTATAGATAAGAAGACTGAAATTCAGAAACATGAAACAAGTTGCCTGATGTCACACTGTTAAGAGGTGAGCATGTTGAGATTTGACCACTGACAAGTTTTGAGAGCTCACATATTATTTGCAGTGCCGGTATTCTCTAACTGCACATCCATGAACCTTTAAGGTCAATTGCCTTTTTCCCAAGGGTCTACAATACAAGTCTAACCATTTTTTTTCTCATTTTGATTAAAGCACATCCTGAGGATTAGCTGGATGAGCACCTTGCAGCTGACTACCGAAAAGTGATTCCAGTGTTCATATTTGCATTAGTATGTACAACCAAGTACACATCCGGTGGAAGCCTAATGAAGTTGTATCTTGCTGATGATCGACAGGTTTCCAACAGTTTGAACAGAGAAAAACTGGGAGACATGAATCATCTCATGACAATGGTTGGTAGAGTCATGCCAATTGTGAAGAATCTGTGCAGTAGCTGTATCTCATGAAAGACACCTTCAACTCTAAAAATCTATGATTCTGATGGATTGCTGTGCCATTAGGGTGCAGGCAGGAAATGGGTGGCACAATCAAGGGGAAAATGAAGGAAAATTTAACGAAGAGACTATTTACAAAGGTGTGGGCAAGGTTAAGAAAAATCCAAATGAGATAGAGTAGTGCCCCAGGGAAAGTAATGGCTAGAAGCTTGGGGGGTTGGGGAGAGAGCTATTACTGCAACTGGGAGATAAAGAGAAAGATGTGATCTTCAGTAGAGGGACAAAACCAGGTTTTGGCAACCCAATAGAAAGGGAGCCAGAAGAATTAACACCCTGCCCTCACTCTTATCCCTATGGAGCACCAATCTCTTGCTGGTGATCCCTGACCCTTAAACCTAACCAGAAACCAAAGGACAAACTACACTTGATGCAGTTCATCTAGGTAAGCCTCCCTGGGCATACAGATTAGGGCAGAGAATGACGAAAGTTGGACCTGGTGGAACAATGAAGATAGCCAGCCTACTTATATTAACCAATGATGTATTGCTTTCTCCTAATAATAGCATTTCAATTGATGTTTTATTTTCTGAAAAGTATAGACACTTATAAATATTCATTATTGAGTGAGAATAAGATCCTAGGCACATCTTTCTTCCTACAATTGAAAGAAAGATAAATCAACTCTAACAAGTTTCTTATTTAAACAAAGAGTTTGAGACTTCATGTGTCACTTAAATTAACAAATAACATTCTCATTCATTTGAATCTCAATTTTCTGAGTGGAAAATTAAGAGGTCATGTTAAAATGAGAGAGTAGGCACTTATAGATAAGAGTGTATCTGCCTGGTTAACTGTTTCAAAATAAAAGGCTGAAAATTGCTATTGGATGACAAATGATTTCAAAATGACCTCAATTGGCTGTAATGATGAATCTCAGTTAACAAAAAAAGTCCTTAAATTTGTTTCAAAAATTAAATTGCTCCAATTTAATGGCATGAGGAGAACCATTCTAAAATTAAAATGCCCAAATTTAATATCATGAGGAAAGCCATACCTAAAAATAATTCTTGGGAAAAGGACCTAGTATTTTCAATGAACATAAAGTTTTCTATGAGTTAAAACATCACACAATTAATGAAAAATATAATGCACTTTTAGGTCAAAGGAAAGTTAAAGAATTCAGATCAAAGGAATTAATCTGAAGGGGACTTTGCACATATTTAATAACATCTGGAATGTTGAACCCCATGTAGAGGGATATTGGCAAAATGATGACCAATTAACAAAGGATCTCAAAACTAAGTTATAAAGACAATTTAGAGACACTAGGGGTATAAAACCTGGAGAAGATTTAACCAAGGTTTGATATGGCAAAGATCCGAAGCTTTATGGAAGATTGATTAGACTGGCTCCATGTGGCTCCAGATGGCAAAACTGGGAGCAATGGATATAAGTGACAAGCAGAAAGATTTGGACTCAACATAGGAAAGAACTTATGAGAAACGAGAGATGCCCATAGGTAGAAAGCCTTGTCTCTTGAATTAGGAGACTGGAGAGCAGAATGAATATCAAGGGTGTTGAAAGGTTTTTGCAATGAAGACATGGTTGAATTGAATGATTTCTGAAGTCCTGTGGTCTGTGATTTGATGACAAGAGAACATATTGAAACTGATGCCAGATTGGAGTGAGAAAGGAATTAAGGAGTTTTCAATTTTAAAAAATAAAATAGAAGAGAGACCACTAACCATGAGTGTATCTGATGATGCAGAAAAAAGAAAGAAAGAAAGAAAGGGTGGAAAAGGCCATGGAGATAGTAAAAGAGAAAATATATTCTGAAGAAGAGGAAAAAGGTTGAGAGGAAATGTCTACTGTACTTTTTGGAGGTTATTTGTCTGAAGATAGACTCAAAATAATTGTTTATGGTATTTACTTTATCACTTTAGTAGTTTCTGACATCAGATAAAATCCATAGAGCATGTGATGCTTTTCCTATATTTTTCATGCCAACATACTTGAAATACCATTCAAGTAGAAAGAAAGCAAGAATAAATGCTTTTGTCAATGTCTCAGAAACCCTGGATGACAGTACACAAAAATTGTCAAAGACCTAACCATGGAAGTCAGAAAGCATGATTTTAAGCAGAACATTTTAGTTTTTCAACATCTTTATCTCTCCAAATGCATAACAGCTGTTATATTGTAAAACCTACCAAATAAGTGAAACATCACTCTTCCTCAGTAATCTTTTGTCACTTTACATTACAATGAGCTTAGAAATTGTTGAACAGTAAATTATTTTGTTACATATATGATGGACAATATTAATTTAGAATCAAATAAAAATTGAAATTTTATAGAAAAATTAACAGTGTAGAATTAGATTAAAAGTAGATCTTCTGATAGGAATGTTTAAGTGTATTTTTAAATATTAGGCATTAAAGTTGGTTCTTTATTGAGCTTTCATCTTCAAGGATATGAGCTGAGGAGTTGGCATTTCTTCCTTGACCTCAAGATAAAATTATCCTCAACTAGAACTAAAGGATAATCGAGAAGACAGGTCTTTGTGGTTCTGTGACAAGATTCTTTATCCATCCATGGAACCCTGTAAAGAAAAGAGTAGAACAAAGAAGAATGAGGAAGACACAAAACAGCTCTACACCTTCTCAGCAACCAAAAGCAACTGAAAAGTCAACTGAAAACAGTGGTAGCTATTTCTTACATTGTGAGAATCCAGTTAGCCCAGCCTGAAGAAAACACCTCTTAACGTGATAGCCCACAACTGAAGCCAGTGAGGTCAAGCAACTTAAAGTAAATACATGAATAAATAAGAATTTCCACAGTTGGAATTTTGTGCAAAGATGAATTGGACATGGTCCCTTTCCCCAAGGGTCCTCTAGGACATAAAAGTGACAGAAACCCTCATTACAATGATGATAAAAGAGGTACACAAGGTGTATGAAACTCAGAGCACTGAGAGAAGTTTATTAAAAGAGAATAAATTAAAAATGTTGACTCTGAGCCTTGAATGATGGGCAGAATTACATCTGATGGAAATAGTGGAAAAAGACAGAAGAGGTCAAAAAAGTAAAGGCACAACAGCTTGAAATACCTGGTAGACCAGCTACTTGCTCAGCACCCCTGGGAGCCTCCTGGGAGCCCCAGCCATGTCTTGTTTATCCATGCATTGATATTCCAAAAACGCTGACTGAGTTTGAATTAATTTATTACAAAGAGGACACCAGAAACTTCCTTAGGCCACTGACTTAACAGGAAAATGTTTCTTCCAGTGAATGTTTAAAGCCGCAGGGAAGTGGAAGAGTACTAAGGTCTGAGTTGCCAATATGCTATTTATGTATGTTTCAGGGATCAGGGCAAAGAAACAAGAGCTACAACCCTGCTGGGAATGCAGCCTGAGCAAATGATTAAATAAACTAAAATAATTCTAAGTGGGACAATTCAGAGTGACAGAATAAAGAGGTTCACTGAAACAAAGGAAACTGAAACATTCATCACTTAAACAATGAAAAAAAACCCCAAATATATCACCTGCCTCTTTCCATACAAACGTCTCAGGCTCTAGCCAATTGCACCTGAATGCATTCACTTAATTAAACAAGGTAGGCAATGTGTTAGCAATCAATGGAAGGAGTCAGCTGTGACAAGTCTCTGGCCTGAAAAGCCAGATCTCAAATTGGAATTTTTTATTCCCTCAAACACAATGAGCTCCCCAAACCAGCTGCCTGTTGGAAGTGGTTTGACAGTACAACTTCTTATAGCTTATAGCTTAGCTCTAGTCCAAAAGCAAATACAGATGTGGTTGTAATCCATTCCTTATTAGAATCTTCAAACACACTGTTTTATTTAGGGAAAGAAGCTATTGTTCCAGCTCCAAGAGGACATGGAATTTAAGGTGGTTTTCCTCCCAGAATTGGTCATTATTTTACAAAACAAGTTACCTACATCACCAGGACCCTTTGTAAATTTCAACAGGCTGTTGGGACATAGCTGTCTCTGCCATGTGAGTAACTTGCAGCCATGATTAAGTATTGATTGCTTACAATATTCCAGACAGTATGCTAAGTGTTTTATATGTATCATATCATTCAGTCCTCTCAACATCTTTATGTGGTCTTGATATTTTATAGATGAGAAAACTGACTCTTGGAATGGTTAAGCAATGTGGGAGGTCACAGAGTTGCTCAATTGGAGCTTACATGGAATTTACATTCTAGTAGGGGCAGACAGACAGCTGATATACAATAAAATGTGAAAGATGTCAGATAGTAACACTAAGGAGAAAATGAATTGGAGAAACAGGGGTGTTTCTTTTTTTTTAGGGTAGTCACTACTAAGATAACACATGAATAACTATGGGGACGAGCCTTAAAATACCTGGGGAAATAAGCAGTGTAGGCAAAAGCAATGATGAAAGCAAAGGCTCTGAGGGGGGACTACGGCTGACGTGTTGAGACAGAGCAAAGAAGCCAACGTAGCTAGAGCAGAGTAAGCAAGAAAGAAAGGTTAGGAGAAAAGTTTAGCGCTGAAACAGGGCCAGGTGATGCAAGAACTTATAAATCACAGAAACAAATTTTTATTTTACTATGAATAGCTAGGGAGATCATTGGGGGTTTCTGAGCAGAGAAATAATATGATCTGACTCTGACCGTTATGTTAAGGATAGATTACAATGAAGAAACAGGACGAACAGAGAGGGGAGAAATGATAGTGGCTGCTGTTTCAGCCAAATTTAAATGTTAGGTGAGTCCAAATGTTTACATTCCCCCAAAATTCATAGGTTGAAACTTAACCCCCAATGTGATAATATTAGGAGGTGGGGCCTTTGGAAGATGACTAGGTCCTGAGAGTGAAGCCCTCATGAACAGGATTAGTGTCCTTAGAAAAGAAGCCCAAGAGAGCTTGTTTGCCTCTTCCACCACATGAGGACTCAGAGGGGAAGGTTACATCCGTCAAGCAGAGAGCAGGCTCTCCCCAGACACTGAATCTGCAGAGACCTTGATCCTGGACTTCCCAGCCTCCAGAACTAGGAGAAACAAACTTGTGTTTGAAAACCACCCAGTCTATGGCAATTTGTTGTAGCAATCAGAACAGACTAAGACGGTGGCACAGACCGAGGTGGCAGCCGCAGAGGTGGTGAGAGTTAGGCCACATTCTGGATATATTAGGAAGGTAGAGAGGAAAAGATGTGATGGTTGTTCAGAAGTCAATTGTGAAGACAGGATCAAGGCTGACTTTAAGATTTTTGACAGAAAACTGGAATGTTTTATTGGCAAGATAAAGTTTGTGGGAAGGGTAGGGGGGAGACATTTGGAAATCAGAAGTTTGATTTTGGACATGATTAGGTTGTGAAGTTTCTCTAAGTCAATTAGGCAGATGGATATGGGATGTTGGAATTTAGGTAAATGTATGGATAGGAGATATAAACTTTGGAATCATCTATGCATAGACAGATAATATCTAGTTATGTGGCTGGATGAGATCACTTTTGGAGTGAGCGCAAATTAAGAAAATGAATCTGAGAACTGAGTTCAGTGGCCTAAGATTGCATTAGTATGTTCTTACTAGGCCCATCTCTTCAGATATGTGATTACCACTTTCCAAAATGTACTTGTAACTTCTCTGCCCAGCTGGAAAAACCATATAGAATAGTTGCCAACTCTACTTTGCCTATGAGATTCCTCACCTAACATTTAAAAATGTTGATACACGCACTCACACACATCCTTCTGTTAAGAACTCTTAGAGATTATTTCCCTTATTCTTTATTTGGGCAAGGTCAGGGAGATGGGGAAGAATCACTGGAAGAGACTTAAAAGGAGAAGTTAGTGAGTTCAGAGAACTAAGAGAGTATGCGACAGAAGCCAACAAAGAAAGGTGTTTAAAAAGGAGAAAATGAACCACTGTATCAAATATTGCTAAGGCACTGTTAAAAAAGAATTAAGAAAATCTGATTGGAATGTGTGCAAGAGAGAATAGGAAAAACAGAAGAGAAAATAGTCAAACTGATTGTACCAGTTTTATTCCCATCAACAGTCTTTAAGTGAATTTATTGTCACTCATAGCAAAAAAAAAACCCTTCCTATAAGACATCCCTGGGTTGGTTCCCCTGAAAAATGTCCACACATCCCTGAATTCTGACTTATCAACACCCCCTCTGCCTAGAGCACAAGCTTCAACTTTAAATAATGTCCTGCTTTCCTCCTATTCTTCAGCCATTAATTACATGCACCCAATTACTCCCTAGCAGTAATCAAATCCCTCTGAGTGATTTATCTTGCAAGATTAACTGTTTTCTGTATGCTTTTCAATTTTATCTTTTACATTATGAAACTGCTTCACTCTGAGATGATATAGATTAAAACGTTACCTACTGCATCTTTCAGTCTTGCCTCATTGGACACAGTTATATCAACTCTATCATATTCATTTGTTGACAATGAGGGTATATTTCTTCTCATATTTTCATGGCAACTCACAATTCTTGAACATATTCCTGGCAAGGCACAATCATAAGGCCTATTTGAATGCCTCATAGCATATTTTTTTTTTTTTTTGAGACAGAGTCTCATTGCTTTGCCCGGGCTAGAGTGAGTGCCGTGGCATCAGCCTAGCTCACAGCAACCTCAAACTCCTGGGCTCAAATGATCCTCCTGCCTCAGCCTCCCGAGTAGCTGGGACTACAGGCATGTGCCACCATGCCCGGCTAATTTTTTCTATATATTTTTAGTTGTCCGATTAATTTCTTTCTAATTTTAGTAGAGGCGGGGTCTCGCTCTTGCTCAGGCTGGTCTCGAACTCCTGAGCTCAAACAATCCGCCCACCTCGGCCTCCCAGAGAGCTAGGATTACAGGCATGAGCCACTGCACCCGGCCGCCTCATAGCATTTTAATCTGTTAGATGGTTGATTCTTTTAGCAGCAATGAAATCCTTCTATACTGTCAACTGGAATACATTGACTTTTTAAAAAATAATTTAGCCCTTACTTCCCTCAAAACTTTATGCCTGTTGGGGCCGAGCGCGGTGGCTCATGCCTGTAATCCTAGCACTCTGGGAGGCCGAGGCGGGTGGATCGCTCAAGGTCAGGAGTTTGAGACAAGCCTGAGCAAGAGCGAGACCCTCTCTCTACTAAAAATAGAAAGAAATTATCTGGACAACTAAAAATATATATATAGAAAAAATTAGCCAGGCATGGTGGCACATGCCTGTAGGTAGTCCCAGTTACTCGGGAGGCTGAGGCAAGAGGATCACTTGAGCCCAGGAGTTTGAGGTTGCTGTGAGCTAGGCTGACACCACGGCACTCTAGCCAGGACAACAGAGCCAGACTCTGTCTCAAAAAAGAAAAAACTTTATGCCTGTCGGGAATATTTTTTTCCTACTCACATAGCAGGGAATTAATAACTAGTACTAGGTTTCAATTCTATAGCCTTGACTTTGTTTCACAAAAGAGGAAACTGAGGCCCAAATTACTTACAATGGTAGGTAAGAGTGTGACTCTGGAGGCAAACTGCCTGAGTTAGAACTCTGCCTCCGCTCTTCCTGGCTGTGTGACTTGGATCAATCTACTTCTCATCCACTAAATGGGCACAGAAATGACGCTTAGCTTGTAGAGTTGTGTGATTAAATGATAGGACAAATGCAAAGCCCTTCATATGGTGCTTGGAGCGTAGCAAGTACTCAATAAATATCATGTATTCTTAAGTAGCCTACATAAAGGCAGAATCCCTTTACCAGACTTTCCTTTGCTGCTCTTTCCCCTGGGTCAGGACGTCTCTGAATCCTGACACAACAGCAGAGTTTGTGCCGTACTGGTCAGATCATGTCAGAGGGTGAAAATGGAAATGAGAATGTGTGTAAACTCTGTAGTTAATACAGTGATGATTTCATTTCAATCAGAGGAAATTTTCTTTCCCCCCAGCTCATTTACTCATTTAGCATCCCTGGTGGCACCTTCACAGGGCAAATGTCCTAGTGAGTTGAGTATCTCTGACGAAGGGTGCAGCTGCCTAGAAGGAAGCCCCCGAGCCTGCCACCACCAATTGCAGCTTTCCTCCTGGACAAAGAAGACTTTGGGAACACACCAGCAACATGGCAGGGTAAAGGGCCGGGTGAAGGGTGAGAGCTGGAAGTAAAGACTCAGACTTTTTCTAACGGGGCCAGCCTGTGGCCTCCCCTTCTGGCCACTTTGCAGCGCATCTTCCCTCTGGGGCTCCTTCCCTAGAGAGATCCTCAGATTTGCTTTTGCAGAGCTTTGTCCCATCCTTAACTATTTTTAATTCACAAAAAGCACTTCCTTTGGGGTGGTCTGCCAGCTAGATTTGCAAGACTTTACTGTAAATACCAGTTTTAGCTTAGCTTTATTTCACTTATTTTTAGCTACTTCATCTTTCACTTTTTATATGGAAAGGAGGAAGTACCAGAACAAGGGAAATGGTTTAGAGCAGAGTTCTTGACATAAATATAGAAGAGAAAATGCCTTTTATGTCTCCAGTTATCACTGCATGGGTCATTCCTATTTGGGAACACAGATGTTCAGACTTAACTTTGATGGAATCCTAAACTGAGCTAGAAAAAGCAGAATGCCATACATTTCCAAAACATGTTTCCTTGAAAGGGCTGCAGAGCACTGCCTTAGCACACACACCTCTGACAAGTCTTGCAGTAGAAAACCCATTTTGACTTTCTTTTTTTACAGTTTTTCATAGACTATTCTTTAGAAGTCTTAGATTTACAGAAAAAATTGGAACAATAATACGGAGAATTCCATATCTCCCACACCCAGATTCCCCTATTACTGATCTGTTATATTAGTACTGACAAAGACTCTCTATTGACCAAACTTTAATCAGGCTCCTCTCAGTCCTCTTCTCAACTGGGCTTTGCCCTTGGACTTCAGTGTCTGTCCTTGTCTGGCCTGCATTGTCCAGTTTTAGCAAGGGTCTTGTTAAGTCAGCTTAGAGAGAATCCTCCATTCATGGTACCTGATCACCCTCAATTATCTGGTCAAATTCCTCATCACCCCTGATGTTTCCTGTTGGTAATTTTCCACCATCGACCCTCCCCTGCTCCTTGGCTGTAAATTCCCATTTGTCTGTGCTGTGTTCAAAAGTGGGCCAGTTCTGTCCTGAGGTCTTTTGCACTATTGGCAATTGTTAGCACTTTAACTATTGTCAGCTCTGGCTTTTCTTTCACAGTACATTTATTACAATTAATGAACCAGTATTAGTATCTTAAAAGGACCAATACTGTCTGATTCCACTTATGGGAGCTATCCAAAATGATCAAACTCATAGAAACAGAAAGTAGAATGGGAGTTACCAGGGCTTAGAGGACGGGGGAAATTGGGAGTTGCTGTTTAATGTATATAAAGTTACAGTTACACAAAATGAATAAGTTCTAGAGATCTGCTGAACAACATTGTGCCTGTACTTACCAATACCGTGTTGTGCATTAGGTATGCTCAATGTATCATTTCTTCTAGGACCACTCAGCCGACAAGACAAGTAAATATATGTGTGTATTCTAACCTGTGTTTGTGTCTCTCTATATATGTAATAATTTCTATCTACATTAAACTAAACATCACTTTATAACTGCTGTCTCCAATGCTAGTCCATTAACACATGGATCATTCTAACTTTTTTCCCTTTCTTATCTTAAACTGCTACTCCAGCAGTGAGAAACCTGGCTCCCATCATTCAACATCTGTATTAGTGTCCTATGGCTGCTATAAAAAATTACTATAAACTTGGTGGCTTAAAACAACAGAAGCTTATTCTCTCACAGGTCTGGAGGCTAGAAATCCAAAACCAGTTTCACTGGACCAAGATCAAGGCATCAGCCTGGACACGTGCACACTGGAGGCTCTAGGGAGAATCTGTTCCTTGCCTTTTCAGCTCCTGGTGGCTGCCAGCATTCCTTGGCTTTTGGTCACGTTACTCCAATTCTGCCTCCATGGTCACATTGCCTTTCTTCTTCTGTGTATAATCTCCTTCTGCCTGTGTCTCATAAGGATCCTCACAGTGATTACATTAGTAGCCACTGAATAATCCAGGATAATCTCCCCCGTCTTAATATCCTTAATCACATCTGCAAAGAGTTTTTCCAAATGAGGTAACATTTACAGGTTCCAAGGATTAAGACCTGATATTTTGGTGGGGGGGGGGCAGAATGTTCAGCGTAGTGTACCATTCATTTGCTTAATTATTCAATTCTAGTATGCATGTATCAATGATAAACAAAACCAGATGGTAGTTAAAGCAGTAAAGACAGGTTTACTCAGCAATAATTCCTGCAATGGGGAAGAGAATCTAGTGTGAACTGAACTCAACTTCCATTTGTACAGAGGTGATTGGGCTTTTTAAATGGAATAAATGAGGAAATGAAATCATTTGTGCTGAGAGTTTGCAGTTTTTAATAGATCAAGGTTGAGGCCTAGTTGAGAAGAAGGCTCAGAGGAGCCTGACTAAAGTTTGATCAAGAAATCTTTGTCACATGTATAATAGCATTGGAAACGTTAACCTATACTGCCATGGGAAACAACTTTACCACTTAGAGTACAGTGCTTATGCTTATTTTTGCATTTAGTCTTACGGAGTCCATCATTCCCAAAATTACTGAGGTTAGCCCTTTCCCTCTCACCACCTTCAGTGAGGTTGTTTCATATATTTGTCACAGTTAATTTCTCTTGTCACAGTCTGCATTCTTCTCTGGGATCCTTAATCTCCTAAATGATTTTTGTTTAGTTCAATTTATTAAGCTTCACTCTTTATGCTGTAAAGTTCTATGGATTTTGACAAATGTGTAATGCGATATGCATTCCATTACAACATAGAGTAAAAAAATGTCCTGTGCTTCACCTACTAAACTCTCCCTCTCTCCCCCGACTCCTTGGCAACCATTGATCTCATTCCTCTCTCTATAGCTGTGGCTTTTCCAGAATGTCACGTAATTAGAATCATACAGTACATGGCATTTTTACACCATAGGCTTACACTTAGACAGATGAATGCAAGTTCTATCATGTCTTTTCATAGCTTGATAGCTCATTTATTTTTGAATAATATTTCATTGTATGGCTATATTACAGTTTTTTATACATACATCTATAGAGGGACACCTTGGTTGCTTCCAATTTCTGGTGACCATGAATAAAATTGCTATAAACATTTGGGTGTAGATTTTTGTGTGGATATACATTTTAAAACCAGGAACTTGATTTCTGAATTGTTTGGTAAGACTATGTTTAACTTTGAAAGAAATTGCCAAAATGTCTTCCAAAGAGGCTGTGCCATTTTGCATTTTCGATAGAAATGAATGAGAGTTTCTGTTCCTCTGTATCCTCACCAGCAATTGGTACTATCAGGTTTTTTTTTTTATTTTAGCCATTCTAATATGTGTGTAGTTGTATATCATTGTTGCTTTAATTTGAAATTCCAATTAAATATTTCCATATGCCATCTGTATATTTTCTTTGTTCAGGTGTCTGTCAAACTGGGTCATTTATTTTCTTATTTTTGAATTTTAAGAGTTTTTTGGTATATTTGGATATGAGTCATTTATCAGATCTGCATTTGCAATTATTTTCTTCTAATCTGTGGCTTGTGTTCCATTCTTATAGTAGTATCTTTCCCAGAGAAGAAGTTTTTTATTTTAATGAAGTCCAACTTATCAATTTTTTCTTTTATGGATCATGCTTCTGGTGTTATATCTAAAAACTCCTGGCCAAACCCAAGATCATCTAGATTTTCTCCTATGTTATCTTCTAGGAGTTTTGTAGTTCTTCAATTACTATTTAGGCCTATGACCATTTTCAGTTAATTTTTTGAAAGGTGTAAGGCCTATGTCTAGATTCAGTTTTTTTGCCTGTAGATGTCCAAGTGTTCGAGTACCAGTTGTTGAAAAGACTCTTTCTCTGTTGAATTGCCTTTGTTCCTTTATTAAGGATCAGTTCACTATACTTTGCGGATCAATTTCTGGGCTTTCTACTCTGTCTATTGATCTACATGTCTATCCTTTTGCTAATACCACACTGCCTTGATTATTGTAGCTTGAAAGTAAGTCTTACAATTGGTTAGTGTGAACCTCCAACTTTATTTTATTTCTTCAGTATTTTGTTGGCTATTCTCGGTCATTTGCCTTTCCATATAAACTTTTTTTTTTTATTTCAGCATATTATGGGGGTACAGATGTTTAGGTTACGTATGTTGCCCTTGCCCCCCATTCCCCACTAAGTCCGAGTTTCAAATATGTCCATCCTTCAGGTGGTGCACATTGCACTCTTTGTGTATCCATATAAACTTTTGAATCAGTTTGTCAATACCTACAAAATAGCTTGCTGAAATTTTGATTGCAATTGTGTTAAATCTATAGATCATGTTGGGAAGAATTGACATCTTAATGATACTGAGTCTTCCAATCAACAAATGCATAATAATTCATCATTGATTTAATCTTTTTGATTTCTTACATTACAGTCATAATTTTCTGCATATTTTATTGGTTTTATATTTAAGTATTTCTTTTTGTTTTTGTTATTGTAAATGATATTTTAAAATTTCAAATCCAGTTGTTCTTCACTGGTATATAGGAAAGCAATTTACTTTTTGCACATTAACCTTATAAGCTGTGACCTTGCTATTCTCACTTAATTTTTCTAGGTGACTTTTGTTGATTCTTTGTATTTTCTATATAGGCAACCATGCCATTTGCAATCAAAGAGAGTTTTATTCTTTTTCCTTCCCAATATGTGTATTTTTATTTCCTTTTGTTGTCTTATTGTACTAGGTAGCCCTTCCAACACAAAAATAAGAATGGTGAGAGGAAACATCTTGTCTTGTTCCCAATTGTGGGAGGAACACATCCAATTTCTTACCACTAAGTATGATGTTAGCTGTAGGATTTTTTAGATCATATTGACTTTTTTTTCTTTAAGAAAAAATGAAATTCTATGTTTTCCAAATTTATTTGACCATGAAATCCTTTGTTTGAAGTACATCTATTAATACTTCACTGAATAATGGTGCTGCATGGAGCATAGGAAAAACTTCATCATGGTAATAATTGTTTAGGAATAACAGGTCAAATTTTCCCTCAAGGGAAAATGAGATTAATTCTAGAGAGACATGAGAGAAAACATTGGAATGATGCTACTACTTGGTTGCCAAAACAATTAGAGCTGGTACATGGATATCTGGGGTTTTATGCCCATGGTTTCTAACATTTATGTTCACCTGATTCATTCACTCATAAAATATTTATTTTTTGTTGTCAGGATTAGTATTACAGGGATACAAAGATAAATAAGGAATGATTCTTGCAATGGAGGAATGCACAGTCTAGTAGAGAAATGGAAATTGACTTATCCCCAAGCAGTCTACTTCCTTGTATGAAAAAGAAAGCACCTCAAATTTTCCTGTCAGGGAGGACTCTTCGGGATAAATAACTCTGACTCTAACTCCAGAAAGAGTTAGCTTTTAGTGGAGCTTTTTTGGTCATAAAACATTTTAGACATTCTAAAGGTATCTTTTAAAAAACGAAGCACCTATTATCTACCACGTAAGAAATAAAATATGACTGATACTATTGAAGCCCATGTGCACACCTCCACAATTGTATTCAAATTCCTCTCCTTCACTGCAGGTAAATATTGTTTTGAGTTAGATATCTATCTTTTCCATGAATGCCCCTATACTATAGTGTAGTATATGACTACATATTCCTAAATAATAAATATTTTGGCACATTTTTAGATTTATGTAAATGATGTCATAATGGATACAGCCTTCTACAACTTGCTTTCTTCACTCTTTGTGAGCAATATCCATATTGACATAGTTCTAATTCATTGTCACTACTGAATAATGTTCCATTGCTTTAATATAGCACAATAAATGTATCCATTCTTCCCTCAATGCCATTTAGGTTGGTTCTAATTCACTGGTATTTCCAAAAATACTGCCATGAACTTTACTGCACACGTCTCCTGGGCATATGTGCCACAGTTTCACTCAGGTATGTGCCTAGAAGCAGAACTGCTGCCTGGAAGGGACATGCAACTTCATCATTGTTACATTGCTCCTCAGAGTGGTTGCTCACTTTTTATTTCTGTTAGCATTGGATGAGTTCCCATTTCTTCATGTTTTTGCCAACACTTTGCCAATCGAACAGCTGCAAAGTGGTATATGTTGTGTTCCTGATTATAAGAGAAAGTGAACATTTTTTCATATATGGGTAAGCCATGTAGTTTTCCTCTTCTGTGAACTGCCAGTTCATAATTTTTGACAATTTGTCTTTTGGGGTTATTTATCCAAATATTCTAGATGCTTACTACTTTTGATAAATAGACTCCAAATATTTTCCCCAGTCTATACTTAACTTTTTGCTTTATTTGTATGCTGTGATGCACATAAGCTTTTAATTGCATGCAATCAAATGCCATTACTTTTTTCTTATATGACTTATTCTTTGCCTTATTCAAGAAATCCTTTCCTCACTTAGTAGAATGCGTTCCAGCTCTATCCAGGAGTATACAAGAGGTGCTATATCACCATTGTTTCTTAAAGCTGAATAGTACTCCATGGTA
>NW_012152285.1:5961380-5965039 GCF_000956105.1 Propithecus coquereli
AAAAAGAAATCCTTTCCTGCACTTAGGTCATAAAGATATAATCCCACATTTCTATTCAAAGCTGTTGAGTGTTGCTTTCACATTTCAGTTTTATTCTACCTGGAATTGATTTTTTCTTATGGCTTATTTTGAGATATAAGTATATTTCTTTCTAGGAGCTAACTTTATTAAAATGACCATCTTATCCCAACTGATTTGTCAAAAGAACTATGTCATATATAAATTTCCATATGCATGTGCATTTATTTTTGAGCTGTTTTTACGGTTAATGGACCTATTTTTTTCTTTTAACTTTGCTTGCCTAAATTATCACATTACCACATTATCCTAATAGCAAAACTTTAGGAATATTTTCTTTAAAACCAGTCAAAATGAAATTGCTTATTATTTCACTTCTATCCAACATTACAGTGGAGGTCTTACCAGTATAGTAAGAGAAAGAAAACAAAGTAATGAGAAGAAAGATGGAAAGGAACAAACACACTGTCACACTGACTGTTTTATAATAAGTCTTGCTCTGTGGAAGGATAAATTCTCCCCACTAATTTCCTCCTCTGCAAATTGTCTTAGCTACTCTTGGTCCTTTTCTTCTAAATATTTTTAAAACCAGGTTGACAAAGGCTTACTAGGTGAGTTTTTTTTTTTAATTACACAGAATTTATAGATTAATCTTGGGAAAAACTGACATTAATAATATTAACTCTTACTATCTGTGAACATGGAATAAAATCCCATGCTAATGGGCCTTTTAAGTATTGTTCAATAAAGTTTCTAAATCTCTCACTACTGTTCTCACATTTCACATTTGATGATTCATTCATAGGTATATTTGTGGCTATAGTATATATATTTTATATTTAATTGAATTTTTGCTACTAGTATATAGGAAACCAATTTATTTTTATTATTAATCTGTGTTCACCAACCTTACTGGACTCTTATTAATTGTAATAATTTGTAGAGTCTCTTGGGTTTTCTGTGGAGACAATCATGTCCAACTACAAATAATGACAGTGTGTTTGTTCCTTTCCATCTTTCTTCTCATTACTTTGTTTTCTTTCTCTTACTATACTGGTAAGACCTCCACTGTAATGTTGGATAGAAGTGAAATAATAAGCAATTTCATTTTGACTGGTTTTAAAGAAAATATTCCTAAAGTTTTGCTATTAAATATGGGGTTATTTGTATATGTTATTGCTCAGGTTAAGAAAGTTATTTCTATTTCTGGGTTGCTAAGAGTTTAAAAGTTTCTTTTTTTAATTAATAAGAGGGTGTTAGATTTTATTAATTTTTCTACATTTACCTAGATGAGATAAATTAATAGCATTTCTAAAACTGAATCAAACTGGAAATTTTGTTTAAAAAATCCAGTTCTATCATGGTGTGCTATCAATCAGTATTATCTCACAATAATGCTACTTTAACAAACCACTCTAAGCCTCAGTGGCTTAAAGCAGTAATCATTTACTCTCATGAATCTTAGGTCAACTGATGTGGCTAGGATGGCAGAGGAGGCTGGTCTAGCAATAGCAGCTGGAACAGTGCTACTGCATTTAATTAAGTTTGTAAGTAAGGTCTGGAGTCAGCTGAGCTAAGCTGGGCAGCTCTAACAAATTACTAGTCTGAGGATTGGCCGAAAGGCTCTGTTTTGCAGGATCATTCTCCTTAGACCAGCAAGTTAGCTCATGCGTGTTCTTCTCATGATGATAGCAGAGGTACAAGAAACAGCGTTATCATACAAGCTCATTCCAAGCCCTTGTGCATTAACTCTACCAAATTCTCATCAAACAAAAAATAGCACATGGCAGAATCCCCAGTCCAAAGGTAAGGAAGTACACTCTACCTTTTGTTAAAGGAATTGCAGTTACATGTTGTGGATATAGGAAGGAGTGAAGAATTTGGGCTAATAATGCAATTTACCACAATGTGTCATTCTTCTAATGTATTGCTTGGCTTTGCAAGATGCAAAAATCTTATTTATTAAATGCATAATTTAAGAACCGCCCTTTTGTGGCTTTGTAATGAAAAAAAGCTCAAACAACATTATCATTCTCTTTTTTTTCTCTTATCAAGAAAAAAGTGAAAAAAAGAAAAAAAAAGAAAGAAAAATATGAAAAAATGGGCTATCGTCAATAGATCCAGGACATAAATAGCCCCAGAGATTTCCCAAGGCTGGGAAAGTTTACTTCTTCACTAGTCTCTATATTTTTAAAGAAATTTTCTGTGTTTCTAGAATTTCTTCACATATTCAAATAAAAGATGTCAGTATGGGTATATCAGTATGAGTTCAGTCAGAAAAATAGAGTCACTGTGATACAGAATCAGGAGGTTGATACACCAATTGGGACTTATACAGATTTGAGTGTCGCTAAGGGAGTAAAGGTCTTAAATGGAACTAAAGCTCTAGCACGTGTAAAAAGTCCATGCATTTAACCACCAAAGTGAGAGTGTGATGTGAGAATCTGTGGAGAGGTTGGCAAAGCTGCCATGTTTGTCAAAGCCACTGAGTCTGACCCCACACCGTCTGATTGCTATGACCTACTGAGAATAATGGCTTCTGTTTTACCTCTGCCTCCCAAATCTCATATAATTTGCCCTCACCAAAAAGAGATGTAGAGAAGCACGGTCGCTAGCATTAAATAAGAAGGGTGGTTGGTGCTGGGTGACAATCCAGCGAAATGGACACAACTGATCTTTGCAGAGCAGTCATCAGTATAAAGCATCTCATCCTTCTACGCATGCAACCAACCCAACATCTATTCTTGCCAGGACATTTCCCACATATAAGACCCATTGACTCAGCTAATTCATTTCACAAAATGTGCTCGGTTGTTCTTTGAAAAAATAAACAAAATTGGCACGCCTCTTGCTAGATTAATAAGAAGCAGAAAAGAAGGGACTCTAATAAGCTCAATCAGGAACAAAAAAGGAGAAATTACAACTGATACCATGGAAATACAAAATATCATCTATGAATACTATAAGAACCTCTATGCACATAAACTTGAAAAAATGGAGGAAATGGACAAATTCTTAGAAACACACAGCCTGCCTAGGCTCAATCAGGAAGAAATAAAATTCCCGAACAGACCAAATCAAGTACTGAAATTGAAGCAGCAATAAAAACCTTCCTAAAAAGAAAAGTCCCAGATCATATGGTTTCACACCCAAATTTTACCAGACCTACAAAGAAGAACTGGCGCCTATCCTGCAGAAATTAGTCTCAAAGTATCATTAACAATAGCAATAAATAATATAAAGTGTATAGAAGTAAGCCCAATAATGAATACATAAAAACTTTTAGAGAAAATGTCCTAACTATATTAAAGTACATGAAAGAAAATTTGAATAAATTGAGCAATATGCCGTGTTTATGCATGGGAGAGTTAATATGGAATAGAGGTCATTTCTCTCCCAAATTAATCTGTAAATTCAACATAATAGAAAGTACAGCTGGAGGAATTAAAATTCTAATTCTAAAGTTTAAATGGAAAAAAAGCCGAATTATAGCTAAGTCAACTTTGCAAAAGAAGAGCAAGATGAGGGACTAGCCCTAGGAGACATTAACATGTATTACCAAGGCACAGTGATTTTAAAAACTGATATTTTGACAAAGCTGACAAAAACATACACTGGGGAAAAGAATCTCTTTTCAATAA